>NC_073692.1:10683033-10978667 GCF_029784155.1 Uranotaenia lowii | reverse complement strand
CAAAAAATTGTTTGAATCAATACAAATTTTATGCAGATATGAAATATTTTATCAAGAACCCAATTTCAGCCTCTATTTTTTATCTAAATGTTCAACTCCACATTCAAAAGGGTTTTTTTTATAAATTCACATAGCCACAGAATTAAAACTTTTTTAAATGAAAAGAATTTAAGAGCTAATTTTGATTTATGTTGGTGCCCTAAATTATTTTCAAATAGGTTAAACATTATTCAAGAAAATTCTGCACTTTTCTGACAAAACTTTTAAACATTACAATAAAAATTCGAAATAAGGGTTCATATCATATTTCTTTTCTCAAGAACGCAAGTAATGTTGACTTATGTGAATTTTTTTTTATTTAAGTTTTCTTTTTATTTACTGTTCCCAAACTTGTAAAATAATAGACTTTTAACGAATGTTTAAAGAAGTAATGACTACATAGGATTTAAGATATTTCTCAAAGTAGAAACCAAATCGTTTTTCAGACTTCAGTAAATTTTTAAATAAAATAAAATCTTTGTTTTTTACAACTTTCCTTAGTCAATCATGTCAGAAATTCTTGTGTTTGAATTATTAAACACTGTAGATTTTTTTAAGATCATTCATCATCATGAAAGTAGTATTTCTTAATTGAATAAAATATAATAAACAAGTTCAGAATCAATTTTTTTTTCATGTTAACTTGTAAGTTCATCAATTATCAATGATTGGTTTCACTCAAAACTGATTCTTTTTAAAACTCTATATATGTAAACTCCATATTACCAAAACGAGAGGTGATAAACAAAATCTAGTTGAAGTACGAGTTCTACTAAATCAATCATTAAAACATAGACACCAAAATGCTATCTCTTGCATTATTTTGGAAAGACGTTTTTATTAGAAAAATCAGTTTCAAATGTTATTAACTAATCTTTTTAATCTTCGTATTATATTTAAATTCATGAAGAGTTAATTACCGTGATTTTGTTTGTTAATTTTATTTATCGACCTTATCGATGAAAATTAAAAGAACATAACTAAGAACATTTCAACATTATGAAAATTCTTGTCAAATAGAAAGTTAGAAATGTATGAATATGGAACATGAGAAAGTACAATTTTATAAGAAGCATTTTAATCACATGTCATCAATTCATTCCTCATGGATAAAAAAATAAACAAATGAATAAATGAATAAATAAAAGGGATCAGTTTCGTTTTTGATCATTCAAGAACTCTTCCATTTCCCGAATTGTACTTTGTCATGATGAATTGTTGATGTATTTTAAATACATAAAGTTATCAACTTGATAGAATTAATTATTTTCATTTTTAAATTAATCATCTACTAATTTCGAATAAATTCTCTGAAGTTCAAAATGGATATAATTTCCTCGTCGATAATTCACATTTCAAATTGTGATTGAATAGTATTTCAAATGGATGACATTACAGAGGAATTTTTCAATCGAAACAAAAATTGAAATTGAAGAACAGAAATGTAAATTAATATGGTTGATAATTTACATTATTATCAATTAAATATTCTGACCTGATCTGATTTTTTTGTAAGAATTCGAGTTTAATTTCTTATCAAATCTGGTGTTATATTTGATCTCTGATCTCTGATCTGATTGTTATGCCCGAAGCTTCAAATTCTGGTTTATTCCAATTTTTAATTCGCATTCCGTTTACTTGCTTGAATTTTTTTTGTTCAGAATAAGTATCAACATTTCGAATGAATTATTAATGACTAACCGGAAATAAAATTGATTTGAAATTTTGATTCTGATTTATTTTGATTCGTATCAGTATTTTTTTTTCGAGTTTGTGTGATGATTATGGGTTTCAATATGGTTTTAGAAATCAATTTGCTTATTATTGTCCTTTTTTTTGGTATTTTATAATTTCTAACAAAATTTGAAATTCGAAATCCCTCACCCATGGACGTGTCCATTGCACGGCACGGGTCTGGTGTGTAGCAAATATTAAAGTCTCATTTGAAACTGCACAATAGGGTGGCCCAAAATTGTACTATGTCTGGGATGTTGGGGGCTCAAGCTTCAAATGATAGTTTAGGGTGTAAGAAGGGTGTATAATGTAAGTTTTAAACTAAAAATTTATTGGGACTATTTTGGACTCTCAATTTGTATGTATGATTTTTTTAATTACACAATACTGTGAATTTTTGTAAAAAAAATAATTAAAATTAACAAAAAAGTGTACTTTGGATTAAGATTTTTAATCAATATTGAATTCAAAAGATGCGCGACGTTAAAATGAGTAACTTTGCAGAAGAAAGTGTATAGCTATGACTTGTCGTTTCAAAGTAATTCAAGTTTCACTGTGGAAAAAAGTCACAATTTTCAAATTTTTGCTAAGAATTGTTCTATATTATGATGTTGTTGAGTTTCGAGCAATCTAAGAACCAAATAAACTTCTGATATCAAACTTTTTCATCCTTTTATCGATCCTTCAATCAGCAGAAACAACCATGACTAGTTTCTAGATTTTTATTTTAAATTTTTTTTGTAGTTGTAGCCATAACACATTCACCAAACCGTCACTCAAGTATGGGTAACACGACCTTCAATCAATAAAAAATCTAGAAACTTGGAATGGTTCTTTCTGGTGATTTAAGGATCGAGAAAAGGATGAAACAATTTGATATCAGGAGTTTATTTGGTTCTTTGATTGCTTGAAACTCATCAACATCATAATATAGAGCAATTCTTAGCAAAAATTTGAAAATTGTGACTTTTTTCTAAAGTGAAACTTGAATTACTTTTAAACGGCAAGTCATAGCTGTACACTTTCTTCTGCAAAGTTGCACATTTTAACGTCGCGCATCTTTTAAATTCAATATTGATTAAAAATCTTAATCCAAAGTACACTTTTTTGTTAATTTTAATTATTTTTTTTACAAAAATTCACAGTATTGTGTAATTAAAAAAATCATACATACAAATTGAGAGTCCAAAATAGTCCCAATAAATTTTTAGTTTAAAACTTACATTATAAAGAAAATTTAAAAAATATTAGAGACACATGTTTGATACTTTTTCAAGATCTGAAAATGTTATTAGGACAAAACTTCGAAAAAATGACCTTTTTTCAAAAATCGAACCAGTGCGACCTCTAAACATCATTTTTCTGAGTCGCCGCCATATAAAATATTGTTTCTTACACCCTAAGCTATCATTTGAAGCTTGAGCCCCCAACATCCCAGACATAGTACAATTTTGGGCCACCCTACTGCACAATAACCCCCCTCCCCCCATCCCCCCACTCGCACTCTCCAGATGAACGTTTTTTTCGCAATATATTTACGTTATTGACTGATTTTTGAAAACTTGGAAAATCACCCCCCCCAAGAGCCAGCTCTAGGACCGCCCCTGGCTGGAGGCGAACGTACATTCAAAGAATGTTCGTTTTTGACTTGTTAACGAATAATATAGACTGTCCTCAATTGCTGCAAAACTTTAACATTCACGTGCCAGCTAGACGACTTCGTCAACAGAATTTTCTGTGGATACCATACAGCCGCACCGTCTTCGCACAAAATCATCCTCTGTATAACTGTTGTCGTGTTTTCAATGAAGTGTCAAGCGTTTTTAAACTTTCACATTTCCAAAGATTTATTTAAAAATAGTATTCGTAGTTCTAGAAATTAATACCTGTTTAGTTTAAGATATGTTTGTGTGATTACTATCAAAGACATTAATAAATAAATAATGATAAAGTTTGAACGAAAAAAAGTTCCCAACACCAGTGAATCAGCTATAAATAAGAACTGCTTATTAAAGAGTTTATTCAATTTTTGAAGAAATAAAAAACAAAGTAAAATTAATTGTCATGTTTAAAAAACCGTAACCAATCAAAAGCAAACCCTTTTTAAAGTGAAATGAGGATTTTATTATACAATATTCAAAAAGAAAGAAGTTTTCAACTACAGTAATGTCTGTCATATAAGAATGAAGCAGTAGTAATATAAGTCTCATAGTTTTGTTTATTGATTTAAGAAATTTTTCTTCATTTTAAATTTGTTTGTTTGTTTCTTAAATTTGAAATCAAACTTGCTATATTCATTCACAACAACACTTATTTACGACTTCGCTTGTCATGATAAAATAATTATTTTTAAGTTCATCAATGGTTTTAAAGTTTTACGCTGTCCGATAAAAAGATGAATGAGAAATATCTTTCGAAACAGAGTTTTAATCTTTTATGCTTTTAAATATCAGTATACAATGATTTTTTTTTTCATATTACTTCAAAGTCACTCGGAAAAAAATTAAAAAATATAGTCAAAAAAAAAGAAGATGGGGAGGGGAATACTTAGCTTTGCATCATCGATAATTTGAAACTAAGACCTTCTTGGACTGCTATTTCCCATGAATCTCCTGCCAAATGACCAGCAGCTGTTCCGGCAGATAGCCCCATCGTCATCCCGCTTGCAGTCATCGAATAAATCACTACTTTCCAAATCTCCGGAACCCTGAATCCTAAGCGTAATACTGCTTATCGAGGAAACTTCCATTGCGGGTCCATTTTTTGCTTAATTGTTTTCCGTTCAATAACAGTTTAAAGTACCTCATAAGACTTGAAGTGAGGCAATTGGAAACGATCTTCCGGTAAAGAATTGCATTTGGCAGATGGGAAAAACACGTCTTTTTCGAAACACGCCTACTTCACTTCTCCAGTTGGATAACGGAGATTTTTCAAGACAAACGACATTCGCTGATAACTGAAATAATCTTATCAGAAGAATCATCAGAGAAATAATTTCACCAAAATTTGTGGTTTTTAAAGTTATTTTTCAACTTATCAGTTTCTTAAAGCTACGTTTTATTAACAGTTTATCAATTTCGTATTCGTGGATCTTTCACATGAAAAAAATCATGGAAATTTGAAGTCAAAAGCACGAATTCTAATATCTACAAAACGTAACACCTATATTTAAGTAAATTGGTTTAAAAAAAAAAATTTAAAACAGTCCAAAACCCTTCTTCTCGTGATGATGTTCCTTAACCTTGATGGTCACCGGAACGTGCTTCTCGACGTAAACTGGCTTCTGGATGTAGACCGGGACGGGTTTCTCGACATGAACTGCGTACGGTTTCGGCACTTCGACGTACTCCTTGTGGACAACTGGCACTTTGACCTCGACTGGGTATGGAACTGGACGATCGACGTGGTATGGAACCTTCTTTTCGACGACATAAGGGATCTTCTTCTCAACGATCACCGGGACCTTTTTTTCGACCTCAACCGGGTAGGGAACCTTCACTGGAACGGCGACATGCTTCTCGACCTCCACTGGATATGGAACTGGGACTTTCTTGGTGATCGTTGTCACCTTCTTGACTTCCTTGTGACCCAAATGATCGAAGTGATGATGATTGTAGTTGTCCGATTCCACACTGTGATGGTTTTCGTACGATCCAAACTCCCACAGGCCACGTTTGTCCTTCTTGGCGGACTCGTCAACTGCGGCTGCTGATGCAATGGCCAAAGCCATGGACAACACAACGAACACCTTGAAAAAACATTGGACGATAATTTTAAAAAGTTTCAACTCAATTGATTGACTTACCTTCATGATTGAAAACCTACGGATCTGTACTTGTCGGCGACAGAAGAGCTAGAAATCGAATGGATAACAATTGCCATTTTCGGTTCACTTTTAAATGGTTGTTCGGTTATTGATCAAAAGCTATTTTTGGTTTGATTGAACGCATGATGTACTATGGCTACTGATTGGCTCGAGAAGGCGTAAGAAACCGGCTTGAGAAGATTTTTCTTTGAGGATGGAGCAGTAGGCGTAGTTTTTAAAATCGAGAAATATGATTCCTTCTAGTGTTGCGAGTGCAGTATTTGGCTATTGATTCTGTAATGTATATTCAAAATAACATTACTTGACACTCAAGAAATATAAAATCTGTTAATCAAACATCAGACTTTTAACTGGATGCAGCAAAACTTGTTGTATGTAACGTAAATTGATAAAATTGTGGATTTATAATTTTCAGCAAATGCAACGTTGTAAAATCCTGCCTGATTGAAATCTTGAAGCCACTAATCTAAGCGTTGATTGAATTCTGAAGACATTCTACTGTTGCACAAGGATAACTGAAAAACTATAAACACAACAATGCAAATTTTACTGAATCAAACACGTTTTATGAGTAACCCAAAAAAAACTATATAATTATTTAAAGCATGTTGAAAATGAGATGTTTTGAATTGGAAAATGGTTTGGTTGAACACAAATAAAAAATTAAACGTAAATCAAAAATTCATTTGATTTCAGTTTATTTCGATAATTCTTAACCTATTTCATGAAAATCCGACAGAAACAGTTTTTTTATCTTCAATTCCGGGAACATCTTTTCGAAACTGTTAAATTCCAGCTTTTCGTTTCGAGCACAAGGTTGTTTTTGAATGTTTGGAAACAAGGCCTACTGATGCATCCCAAGGCAGCATCTCAAAGAGACAAAAACGCTGCTTCCTATTTAGACCAATTCGTGAGCTTTTACAGACTCGTTTCCGCACAAAAAAAAACAGTGGCGAAAAACTGTTGAACCATTTTAAAGTGAACAACAGTTTCCATCAGCTATCATTCGAATTCAAACTCTCCAGTGATCATAAGGTTGAGATCAATAGATTTCCAAACATGAAGGTATTATCGTTACACTGCAATCAATTTTTTTTTTTAAATAAATCCAATATTATCAACCTTTTTTTCTTCAAGGTGTTCGTAGTGTTATCCATGGCTCTGGCCATTGTATCAGCGGCCGCAGTTGACGAGTCCGCCAAGAAAGACAAACGTGGCCTGTGGGAGTTGGGATCGTATGAAAACCATCACGGTCTGGATTCGGACAACTACAATCATCAGCACTTTGATCATCTGGGTCACAAGGAAGTCAAGAAGGTGACAACGATCACCAAGAAAGTTCCAGTGCCATACCCAGTTGAGGTTGAAAAGCATGTGGCCGTTCCAGTGAAGGTTCCTTATCCAGTTGAGGTCGAGAAGAAGGTCCCGGTGATCGTTGAGAAGAAGATCCCTTATGTCGTCGAAAAGAAGGTTCCATACCACGTCGATCGTCCAGTTCCATACCCAGTCGAAGTCAAAGTCCCAGTTGTCCACAAGGAATACGTCGAAGTGCCGGAGGTTAAGGAACATCATCACGAGAAGAAGGGCTGGGGATTGTTCTAAACTGTTGAATTCCGAAATATACCTCGTTTTGTTAAAAGAACTCAGGGTTTTTCAAATTAAGTTTTTATCGATTTTGCACTCTATATCCTTCACCAGATGGAAACCATGCCTGCAACTGGAAGTAAAGTTTTCTGAAACTGTATTAAATCATTTTGGTTATCAGAAGTACCCCAAACAATGTTAAAACAATAGGTTGATCTAATATTTTCCCGAATTTTGCAGTTTAACATTTTTTTGTCGATTCTTTTAATTACCTTATCTAACTGCTATCAATGGACAAGTTTTTATGCTTCAATATCCTATGATTGTTTCTGCATGGTGAAAAACAAATACAATTTCAAATGTTATTTTCAATCAGTCAGAACCTATGAATCAATGTAAACCTCTATTCATAACCCTTGACTTGAATAATATAGTACTAAAGAAAATGTACTTTAAAGATTATCATAGAAGAGTAGGGCTTTCGGCTTTCGCAAGCAGGCTAGAAATAAAAAATCTTAATTCTATTTAGGCACACCCATCATCATTTCTGTACAATTTTGAGGATCTCTTACTTTCAAATGAACCAATAACGACGCCAGCCAAGTCCGTGTAGTCGATAACCCTCCACTTATCTCACGCTGAATGTTTGGGGGTAAAGGTAGTAAAGGTATGGCATGGAAATCACTATGGTAAGTAATGTGGCCATTTGAAACCTAAGCTCCTACACCTCCTGAATTCTATGTTTCCTATTGAAACTCCTAACAACTTCTATGGGGGCCATATAAATATAGAATCCAAAATAGATATAAAGTATGAGCGTAAATGTGAGATATACTGTAGTAGAGTTAAAAAAACGATCACACATATAGGGTCTCAGTGAAACTTAATGTTTCTTTAAAGAGAACTAAAATCTACTTAAGAGTAAAGCGTACATGTTTCAAGAATATAATCCACCTAACATCTTACTAATGCTAACACCTCCAGCCAACAGAAAGAGTGCTGTGTATGCCGTGACCGAGACTCGATCTCATGACCTCTGGCTTAGAAAACTTCAATGCCATCCTCTAGTCCACAGTCGGCGGCAAGTTATGATTATTTACATTAGTCACACTTTAAATTAGAAAAAATAATAATAGTGAATTAGACTAATAAGGCTTAAACCTAATTCAGAGCAATTATGTGTCCCTATCTGAACTTGGCCTCAATTATTGAAGCCTTTGACAAAATTTGTTGGTTGAACCCCAGTCCTCACCGATATAGACGCGTTTATTCCATTTGTTTAATATTGGAAGCAGTCTTCCGAAAATCACTCGGAAGAAACGCTCATGATAGGTTTCTAGTTGGAAACATTCAAAGCCGATTGCTGCTGCCTGTTGTTCCCTAGAGAATCGGCAGAGCGACAATGCGAAGTCAATGTAAACAAGATTCAAACGCGAGAGCGGACTCGCATCTAAGTCGATCTCTCAAGCTCACTACCTGGTGTATCAGAAGTGATTGAGACACTGACTGACACAAGAGCCAATTCGAAAATCCACTCACTCACTCACTCAAACTCAATCAATGCGGCCTTGCATCGGTTCATACTGCCTGCGTACTTTCTGGCAAAACGGCAGAAACATATGTTCATACGTACTGCCTGCGTGTTTGAATGACTATTTTAATCCTCCCCAACAACAGCAACAACAAAGCAAGATGTATCAGGCAGACAGCATTCGATCATCGATCAGTAAACGAGTGAGTGAGTGAGTGATTGAGCAAGAAAAGTTATTGACTGAAAAAAGAAACTGAAAATCAGGTAGCTCCTCACTCAGTTGAGAATTCCAACTGGAGAAGAAACGTCTCTCTTTCAAATTTTATTTCTTTGATTCTCGGAGCAGCGCTGTCGAACACAATCTTTGCCCCACTGGGAGATAATCCAACCGACAATTTAGGTTTTGCTTTCGCTGTTGAAAACGTTTCAGTGTCTTTCATGAGAATTGAGTGATATTCGGAACACTGATTGGAAGACTTAACTATTCCATGTAAAACAGCAGATTATGTAAAAATTTACACTTTTGATAGTATTTGACAAAATTGCCTGGCTGACATATGAAGCTATTTAATATTCTGGTAAAATTGATCACGCGAAGAGTTCTAATCCGCGAAGAGTTAAAAGAAACTAAAATACCTGTGATAAAAAAAAAATAGAAACAAACCACTTTTGCTGAATTTACTATGATGATTTCCCACCATGACATTAAAAAACATTGACCATCATTAATTGACCCAGGGCAAGAAATAAAACCAGTAGAATCTCATATTTCGCTCTTCAAAGCACGGGAAACTTATGCAACCTGAGAAAAGTGTTATTGCCGTCCGCCTCGCACTCTTGAAAATAATATATTGAATAAAGAAAATACCTACATTTCATTAATTACATTCAACGCGTACGACCTAGAGGCCTCCAACTCAGTACTCACCATTACCAACCCAAGTAACACAGATCAAGCTAACTAGCATTTCGATGTTATATTATGGTTTTATTATGGCTTTTTTTTTGTGCAGCTCGTTTTATGATGGTTTTATTATGGTAATGCAAAATGCTTATATTCTTGAATCGACCATCTGTTTTCAGATAGTTTTGAAAACGCTCATAAATCTTCCATTAAACATACTGTTTTAGTTATTTAGAAAAAGTTAGGAATGCTACGTTTAAACTATAATAAAACACAAACTTAAAAGTTTGCTCCAAGCTTTCTTTAGCATGTTCTATAATAGCACTCAGTGCCTGATTATTAAACCGCCATAAAACTTAGTTCTCGATCAAGATGTCAAAACAGGACACGCTTAGATTAGATAGCACATATTTGAATTGGAATTTCCACTTTTACACATTTTTGATAAGTTCTGTGTGTTGATTTTGAGTTAAAATAATAAAAAATTATAAAAATCTATGAAAACTTCGAATTACCGGAAGTGGAATGAATAACTCTACAATATGAGTATTGAGTGAAAGGGTTCAAATAGGAGGAACAAAATTTTTTGCTTGACGCCATCATTAATACAAGATGGCGGCTTCCGCTTCTATTTTCAAAGTTGTAAATAACTGAAAATATCATGAAACCTTACTAATATTGTTATTAGGTGAAAGTAATAAACGAGTAGAAGTCGAACTTCCTTGTCCGTCACCATCTTAAATTCCAAGATGGCGGCTACCACTCAACTTGAAAATACTGTTAATGACTGAAATCGCCACAAACCCTTACAATATGGGTATTAGTTGAAAAAGATGAACCAGTAAAAGTCGAAGTTCGTTATTTGATGCCATCCAAATTCAAGATGGCGGTTTCCGCTGAACTTTAAAATGTTGTATATGACTTATAATCGTATGAAACCCCAATAATAATGGTATTGGGTAAAAGGGCTAAACGAGTAGTAGTCGATTTTCTCTTTTCGCTTTACTCTGAAATGCTGTAGTTAAGTGACCCAAAATCGCACAAAGCAACCACAATACAGACCCCGATCGTTTTTGGCAGCATTCGATTTTGGAAACATCCGATTTTGGCACATGTCCCCAAATCAAACAAATAACAGAAACAACATAACCTTATAGTTTTCGCTTTAATAGGACCAATACAATTAAGACATATTAGCATGATTAGCAATAACATAAATAGCAAATATGGCAAAAAACAAAAACTATCGACAAAACACGAAAAGTGCTAAATGCATCCAAAATATGACAAAAAATGTAGTACTAAGTAAAAAAAAAGTTGGGAAAAAAAATCGTTCGATTTTGACAACACAAAATGTTCCAGCGGGTTGCCAAAAACAATCAGGGTCTGGTTCTTCTAGTTTATCCCTTTCAACGAATATCAATATTGTAAATCAATTTTTAGTCATTTGATGAATTTTAAAGCTCAGTGGAAGCCGTCATCTTGGATTTCAAGATGTCGTTTGATAGAAAACTTCGACTTTAACTCGTTTGGTCCTTTCACACAATGCCTATATTGTGGGAGTTTCATGCGATTTTCAGTGTTTAACAGCATTTCAAAGTTCAGCGGAAGACGCCATCTTGGATTTCAAGATGGCGTCGAAAAGAAAAAAATCGGCTTCTTCTAGTTTAGCCCTTTAACCCATACCCATATAGTGGTTGTTGAATGCGACTTTTTGTCATTAACAGCATTAAAAGTTAAGCGGATGCCGCCATCTTGGATTTCAAGATGGCGTCTGATAGCGAAATTCAACTTCTACTCGTTTAGCCCTTTCACCCAATACCAATATTGATGGGGTTTAATGCGATTTTAAGTCATTTACAACATTTGAAAGATCAGCGGAAGCCGCCATCTTGGATTTCAAGATGGCGTCAGACAACGAAATTTGACTTCAACTCATTATTTATTCCATGGGTGATTAACAACCAATCCGTTTTTATTTAAAATGTCTGTCCTCATTTACTGTACTAAGGATTAACAACTCAGAAATGAGGAACTCATCCTAAGCGTGTAATTGGTTGGCTTACGAGAGAAACGTCAAATCGAATTGACTAACGCCATGTTGGTTGCAAAATCGAAGGGCACAAAATGACGCCATTTTGATGGATTCACAATGCAAGCATTGAAAAATATTTTTTCAGGCCCATTTTCCATCAATTCCATCACAGATTTGACGAGGCACATTTATTTTAAGATACCATTTCATACAGATTTTACCTAAAATCTTGACTGGCAGTACAAAAGAAGCTCATAATATGGTTAAAACATTTGGTATTTTGGCTATTAATTTTACCAGATCATAAATATCTCAATAATGCAATCATCATTCATCAACCATTATGGTTGCTGGAAAAAATAAAAATAAAACTCCGAGAACTCACAGAATCGAAAAAAACAAAAATTCCTGACATGTTTAATATCAGCCTTTTAAAAGCTTTGGTGACCAACATTGATGACCAACAATGATATGTCATGATGAAGTTTCTAGGGTAGGGCCTAATTTTGGCTTTATTAGAGTCCAGGTGATGTTATAGAATGCGCTTTAGCTTTTTATGAAGATTAATGCTATAGTCCAAACGAAATTTTGCTGACCATAATAAAGCTAAAATTGTTACTTGAGAATAGTCCCAATAGGAATAAAAGAAACCACTCGAAACACAGATCTCCCCAAGAAAAAGAGGTGCTTCCAGCGATAAGGACTAATGGAACTCTTCCCAACCATAATTCAGATAAATTCCTACACTTTTTCTCCCTTGCACTCGTAGAAAAAAGTGAAATAAATAAATTTAGATGTCAACGGAAAAACAAAGGGGACAGCGATAGAAAATAATTGGAATTTCCTCACCAAATCTAAGTAGGCTGCGTAACACTTCAACTGCAAACGAACTCGTTCAATCATGCTTTGAATGGCCTTCATAATTTAATTCGAAGGAATTCGAAATTCAAGAATGTCACAATTCACACACAAAACCAATTAAATTATCAGCTCCTCACTTCCAATATCCAGATCCATTTTCTCGGGTACACCGCTGAAAAACGTCAAGCACATTCCGCGTCAAAAACACACGAACAAGGAGCAAACACGTCTGTATTCGACCCAAAAAATTAATTAAACTGCAAAGCGAAAAACTATGCACTGATTTGCGTTTGAAATGATGGTATCATTGTAGCAGATGACTAAACTTATAAATTAAATCTTTAATCTTTATTCCATTCCGGTTTCAGGTCTTATCAAAGTACTGAAATAACTAGCTGAAAGAGTTCAACGATATAGCACTAGCTTAAAATAAAAAAAAAGAAATGCTCTACAACTCTTGTTAGATTTTCAAAGGCTTTCGATTGGATAGTAACATGCTTAACTTGTTCGGAAACTGTCCCTAAAGCATAATTTTTCCAAATCGTACCTTCAAGGGCGTTCGCAAGCTTGTTTCCGACATCTTATCAGTTTGCGATTTCTGTTCAGTTCATTTATTTGCTGATGAAGTTCAGATATATTCGTATCAGAAATGATAATTTAAGTCGTTTACAATGGTGTTAAAAATTGCAATTCCATCTGCATAGTAAAAAGATCGTATAAAATGTCATCTAAGGAAGTTTCAATCTGATTTGATAGAAAGTTCGGCATGTTTGTAAATTTTCAAATGGATAAAAACAGATGGGAATCGAGTAATATTGACCAATGAGAGAACTGGAAAATATTGTCGCTAGCGAGGATTTGAAGGCTATGAGAGCAAAATTTTGCGCTCTTTTGCATTCTTCCGATAGGTACGAATAAGCTGTCGAATAACGCCCAATTGTTGTAGTTTTCGTCGCTAGAGAATTGAAATGCATGTGGAACGTGACTATGCGTGAACAGCATGCGAATATAGCTACAAAAATGTTTGTTTGTGTTTATGTTTTTTTTGTACGCCGTGTCTGTTTTTTCATAATCTGAAATTTGTCACTTTTTAGTGAATTTCTAACTTTTTTATTTTTTTTTAATCGAATGTGGAATATAAATACTCATTCAGAAACTTCAGTCTTTATCGAGGAGCAGTAGCTAAAAAGTTGTGTAAAGAATTGACATTTTGCGTTTTTCCACCTCCTCTCCGATTTCCGGCAGCATAATTCTTCAGCGTTTGAAAGGGGAGTTGCTTCCAGACAATCGAAAAAGTTGATAAACTCTCTACTCTTCTCAGCTTACTCCCTCAATCCCGTTTGCCAAAAGCTGCCACTTTGCATTGCATCCAATTTTCCGGTATGGGGTATCGATTGACGACGAGATTGATCCCGGCAGGCATCCATTTCTCGTTTCCTCGTTCCTCCAGTTTTGGAACAACTCGTTTCCAATCCATTTCAAAGATGACACGAACTTTCATCTTTCACTTTTCCTCCCTTCCTGTTTGGAAACTCATCCTTTTTTTTTTGGCTCTGCTTGACGTTTATTGTGCGATGTTCGACAGCCAACGAGGGTGAGTCCGTGAGCCGGTATGTTAATGTTAAGAAAACACATTTAAAATTGTGTCATAATTTTCGTTTCGACATAATCGAAGCATGCCATTGCTGGCAAGCAGCCGGCAAATTATGATGGATTGATTGCTCTTTTGAAGGGTGGGATGATGGTTTTTTTCATGCTTTTCTGAAAATCGTGAACTTGCATTGGTAACTCGGATTGAAGGGGTTTGTTTTGATCAGAAGATTACCACTGCGGGGACAAATTGAGCAGCGCATACTAGGATTGATGGAATGGGTAATGTTCATTGAAAGAAGTAGAAAAATTATATCCAATTATTAATTTCATTCTTAAGATTTCAGTTATGAAATTTCTCTGGAAAATAAAAAAAAGTGTGGTTTGTGCTTTTTACAAAACAAAATGAAATATATTTCGATCTTCAACAGTTTAGAACAGTCCCCAGCCCTTCTTCTCGTGATGATGTTCCTTAACCTTGATGGTCACCGGAACGTGCTTCTCGACGTAAACTGGCTTCTGGATGTAGACCGGGACGGGTTTTTCGACATGAACCGCGTACGGTTTTGGCACTTCGACGTACTCCTTGTGGACAACTGGCACTTTGACCTCAACTGGGTATGGGACTGGACGATCAACGTGGTATGGAACCTTCTTTTCGACGACATAAGGGATCTTCTTCTCAACGATCACCGGGACCTTCTTCTCGACCTCAACCGGGTAGGGAACCTTCACTGGAACGGCCACATGCTTCTCGACCTCAACTGGGTATGGCACTGGAACTTTCTTGGTGATCGTTGTCACCTTCTTGACTTCCTTGTGACCCAGATGATCGAAGTGATGATGATTGTAGTTGTCCGATTCCAGACCATGATGGTTTTCGTACGATCCCAATTCCCACAGGCCACGTTTGTCCTTCTTGGCGGATTCGTCAACTGCGGCTGCTGATGCAATGGCCAAAGCCATGGAGAACACTACTAACACCTAAAAACATTGGACGATAATTTCGAAAAGTTTCAATTCAACTCAATTGATTGACTTACCTTCATGATTGAAAACCAACGGATCTCTACTTGTCAGCGTCAGAAGAGCTAGAAATCGAATGGATAACAATTGCCATTTTCGGTTCACTTTTAAATGGTTGTTCGGTTATTGATCAAAAGCTATTTCTGGATCGACTGAGCTCAAGATCACGGCTGCTTATTGGCTTAAGCAGGAAGTCGTTTGTATTTCATTTTTGAAAAATGTTGTGCTTCACTGCTTATTATGATTTCATTAATTTCTTTTATGAACATTGTCCAAAATAGAAAAGTACCAAATTTATAAGTTGAAAAGGCAAAACTTAAAATCGAAAAATCAAAAAAAAAATTATACATGCATGTTTTGATAAAAAAAAACTTACAATTTCCTCAACGCCAGGTTTGGTTTATTGGCATATGAACATAATCAACTCATAGGCCGCACCACATCATATTTGGTCCTCTCGAGAGCCAAAAATAACATCAAACATCCACTGACTGGCCAAAGATGCCACCTTCGGGATCACATCCAGAGAACGACTTCCGGATGACGTTTCGTCGATTATCGTCGTCTTGCTTGCCTCCGGGGCACACAAAAAAAATCAATAAACATTCAATATGCGGCGCGCTGTGTTTGTCTGTGCTGGCTCGTCTTTTTCATTTTCGATAAAGGTACCTACTAGTTTGAAAATGAACTTTTGTCACCAGGTGGTGGGAAGGGATGGATGATATTCGCATGTTTGCGCAAACACACACGTGTGTTTTATTTTTATTCTCCAGTCTTCGGACTCATCTTAGTTGGCGGCGTCGTCGTCAAGGTAAGCACATTTTATCGCCTCGTCCAATGGACTGATGCTTCCGGAAGGAGTTTTTTCTCCTCGTTCTCTTGAAGCCAATTTGATCCCCGGGAACGTTTTGGGGATACACGCTGCTGATAGAACTCTGCCAAGTTTATTTACCACTTCCAGACGTCTTGGTCGTTTGGTGATGCGCCTTTTCTTCCCTCGCTGAACAGGTGTGGATTACGAATTGATCCCCTATTCGAGAGTATTTTTTCATCTTTTATTGATAGCTACGGTAATAATGTCACGTTTCGGGAAGAAGAATTTCGAACCAACATCGTTAAATGTAGGATACAGAGCCATAGGTTGTTTGTGTACATTTTTTCCATAACAAGTCTGAAGAAGGAAAAAAATAATGATGACAACTAAGCCAAAAGCGAAACTGAAACCACTGAAGCAGATCAGTAGGCCGCGAAGAAAATTGTCGACAAATTGATAACGTGCGAGTTCAACAGTGTTTCCTCAAATCATATAAAATGCAACCTAAATTTTCGAATCATATCATTCGTTGACGATCTTTCAGTTGAACAATTGCGACTAAATCTATCATGAAGGTGACTTTACTTAAATCAGTTAAACAAAACGAATATAAAAATAAAATATTTAATATTTTTCAGGTGTTCGTAGTGTTGTCCATGGCCCTGGCCATTGCATCAGCAGCCGCAGTTGACGAGTCCGCCAAGAAGGAAAAACGTGGCCTGTGGGAGTTAGGATCGTACGAAAACCATCATGGTCTGGAATCGGACAACTACAATCATCATCACTTTGATCATCTGGGTCACAAGGAAGTCAAGAAGGTGACAACGATCACCAAGAAAGTCCCAGTGCCATACCCAGTGGAGGTCGAGAAGCATGTGGCCGTTCCAGTGAAGGTTCCCTACCCGGTTGAGGTCGAAAAGAAGGTCCCGGTGATCGTTGAGAAGAAGATCCCTTATGTCGTCGAAAAGAAGGTTCCATACCACGTTGATCGTCCAGTTCCATATCCAGTTGAGGTCAAAGTTCCAGTTGTCCACAAGGAGTACGTCGAAGTGCCAAAACCGTACGCAGTTCATGTCGAGAAACCCGTCCCGGTCTACATTCAGAAGCCAGTTTACGTCGAGAAGCATGTTCCGGTGACCATCAAGGTTAAGGAACATCATCACGAGAAGAAGGGCTGGGGATTGTTCTAAACTGTTCAAGATCGAAATATATTTCGTTTTGTTTTGTTAATAGTTAAGTTATTTTTGTTTAGTTTATAGTTTCTCAAGTGGCTAAGTGAAGAATACTCAATGCTACTGAAAATAGTAAGGATAACTGGAGTCTTTACTGAGCCTCGAATATATCCAAACTTATAAATTTTCTCACCAATTTTTGTTTTATAACTTTTTTGAGCTCTCCTATAAGAGCACAGCTGTAAGTTAAGCAGTTTATCTCAAAAAATCTGGTACCGCAATGAAAATCGAAACCCTCAAATTAAAAAAAAAAAAACACTGCAGATATGGAAATTGAACCCAGACCTACAATGAACCTGCTGTTATCATCGAATGACGCTCACCACACGGCCACCGAGGCTTTGTTCAAAATCTCTATTAAGCGAACAACATACATGGGAGAAATTCTACAAATTAAGAAGGAATAAAAATGTTCCCCAAAAAGCAGGTTTCCGCTAACACTTGTGTTGGGAAAATCTTCCTACAATAAGAATTTTCAACAAAAAATATTCCTTAAAATGTTCACTTCGATTTGGTGGTTGGGAGTTCTCAAGTTTGGAAATTCAAAATTTCCAGTATTCTAAACCAACTTTGTCAACGGCAAGAAGGACTGTTCAGCTAAAAACTTAAGGAAATTAAAGATTTTTTCAGAAGTTCTGAGCAAAGATTTTTTTTTATTAACTTATCAGTATTTTGTCATTCACGAACAGACAGTGCCAGCGAGAGGACGTACTTTGAAGAACGTCCTCGCCATAAGAGAAAAAAAGTATTTTGTATCCAAATAACACTTATCAGAAACATATTTTTGCTTCCGTTCGAAAATCCACAGTCACGATTATTCCCCGATAATGAAAAATAATGCAAAAACTAATGGATTGGAATAAATTGCAAAAAAAACTTGTATGCAACCAAAATTGCATACTACATCATTGCACAAAACCTATATGTCAAGTAATATTTTATCAAAAACATTCAATAAAATTAATAATACAAAAGGTGATAAAACTCTCATCTCCCGCAATTTATTTTTTGCTCTTGTTATCTTTTGGATATTTGACAAATTTTTCGAAGTTTTCATAAAATACTTCATGAACAACTTTAATTATTCCTCCCTTCGGGTTTTTTGGAAATTTCGAAGGAGACTGTGGCAGTTTTAAATTTGTTTAAGCAACTTAATGTTTGTTCAATTTATAATTGATTTTACGCAATAAATCTAGGACCTTTTTGCTCCTAAAAAGTCCATATTTGTATTATCACTAGATTGTCAGAAATCCAGATCATAATAATTCTTCCATTTTCTTTCCTAACTCACCCCTATGTCTCTCATCCCATAATTAAATATTTTAAATTATGACTTTTATTCTAAGATAATACAAGATTTTAAATCTGTACTGTTCATTAGACTGAGTCTATTTGGGGTCATTTTTGAATTTCTCAAATCCTGGGGCCTAAAAATCATTTTTGGTTCAAAACTGGTCCATGATTTTGGGCAGAATTTGAGGTAATGTTTACACGCGTAAATATTTACTTAGAATGTTTGTATGGGAAATTTGAATATTTTGTTCTGAAAAACCTTGAGTGCAACAAAATTGCATACAATCTTCAATAAACAAGTTTTTGAAAATTGGAAAATCAACTACGAATACGAATGATGAAAAATATCCCAGATTCCAAGGTTTGTTTTCCGCTCTTGGATTTGTTCGAATATATATTACTTATCTTATTATTCTAAAAATCTGTATTTACTTACCTCTTTTGGTGTTCCGGAAATTTCGAAGGGAGGTTAAAAAAGAAGAATTTTATATTTGTTCTAGCTGTATCCATAAACTGTCTTTTGATATTATCAAGTAATCCAAACTTTTAATTGCAAATCAGATTCATGATAGTTTTTTTGCGCTTTTTTTTCTAAATGTGCTAAAAATGGGAATTTTGATGGAATTTTAGAGAAAATTTTAATAAAGATAAATTTAAGATATTTTTTTTAACTAATATAAGTCAAATCTATACGTCATATCGCTTCAACAAAGTTGTTAAATGAGTTAACATCTTTAATATAAAAAAATGAATTTCTTGAATGATGTCAGAAATAGTTGAAGTTTTAGCTATTCTTCGTAGTATATAATAAATTGAAGAATTTATTTTTTTCACAACGTTATATTTCTTAAACAAGAACATCTGGGCAAGATCTGAATCCATGATTGAATGTACCCGTCATATCGCCAAAACTAGGGATGATAGACAAAATCTGACAAATGCTTTGTATTTTTTACGCCGAAATATTCTAAAATCAGTTATTAAAACTTAAGCTTAAAATTGCTGTTCCCTGTCTAGTATTTTGTATAAAAAATTCAGTTGAAGTTCAGGGTGAATATAACAGTTTATACGCAGAAGACTGTCTCCTGATTGCCCTTCGCAACTGAACGTACAGCGATCGAGTATTGCTGATGATTGTTACCGGACCTAAATATTCGATCATCGTTCGTTCGAGAAAATCAACTTTTTGGTCCATTTTGCCAGACAATTATTGTAAAAAAAGCAGGTATTGGATAAATAATCGTAATCTTGTAATCAGCAATGATCACGAACTATTTAGAAGAAAAAACGATTTATGTATTGGATTATATATTAGACTGAGTAGATTTGGGGTCATTTTTGAATTTCTCAAACCCTGGGGTCTAAAAAGCTTTGTCTTGGTCCAAAACTCATCCATGATTATTTGTAGAATTTTTAAGTAACGTTTACATGAGTAAATTTGAACTTTTAGGTTTGTATGGGAAAATTGAATATTTTGTACTGAAAAATCAACATCGTTTTTGTTTCTTCTGTGGAGCTGATCCAGCTGACTGTTTTTGTGCCAATTTATAAAATTCCTAAGGGAAATTTTCCGCTGAACAACTTTGTCGAAGATTTTAACTTCGTATATTATTAAGCAAAAAAGTTATTAGCTGTTTAACAGAGGTATGTCTTTTCGCATTGATAAACAATGAATTCCATTGACATCCCTGCAGGGCGCCTAACGAGCTATGCATGACTACTTTTCTTGCTATACTTTGCGAGGCTCCAGCAGTGATGTCAATTATATTTGTCGTTTATCGATTCGAAAAGACATATCTCGGTTAAACTGTTAATAACTTTTTTGCCTAACAGAATACGAAGTTACGGTCTTCGACAAAGTTGTTCAGCGGAAAATTTCCCTTAGAAATTTTATAAATTGGCACAAAAACAGTCAGCTGGATCAGTTCCACCGAAGAAACAAAAACGATGTTGATTTTTCAGCACAAAATATTCAATTTTCCCATACAAACCTAAAAGTTCAAATTTACTCATGTAAACGTTACTTAAAAATTCTACAAAAAATCATGGATGAGTTTTGGACCAAGACAAAGCTTTTTAGACCCCAGGGTTTGAGAAATTCAAAAATGACCCCAAATCGACTCAATCTATTATATATGTTTTTGTTTTAATTTTTTCAAGCCAGAAACATTTTAAAGTGATAGAAATATTCAAGGCATATTTTGTGAAACTTTTCAAACATAGTTCAATAACTCAGAAAAATGTTTTGTTAAAATGTTTTGAGCTTATAGCATATTTGTTCTGCTCCATTTAGCACATTTTCCTAGAACATTTGATCCTCGTAAGTCATTCCAGTTTCGAGATATAGCTAAGGAATCAAGTATCCCTAGGGATCAAGTATCCTCATTCTCCCCTACTTTTTAAAAGATTTAGAGGTGAAAATTAAATATATCAATTCATTACCACCAACTTTTACGTTTTGAACTTTTCACCAAACCGATTAATTAACATGTAATATATAGTAATTTTATAAATACTCATGTTTTATAAAATAGTTCATTTTTATATTATGCAATCTATAGTATGCAATCACTTCAATATTTATGAAAACAAAAGTTATTCAAAACAAGGGCTTAGCTGCATGATTTATCCGAACCATGAACAACGAAACTTCTTATGTTCTTCTTTAAAAAAAAATTCTTGAAATAGTAGCAATCGTTCTTCAAGAGTTCCATCACCCTGGCAGATTTTGTTTTTTTTTCGAAAAGCGCCGATTTCGCCAACAATCTTTCAGATTTCTACCGATAACCTGTTGCCTCGGATTGGAATTCAGGCCAAGCATAAGGGCTCAAACGTAAAATTTAGTGCACGATTCTATTAATTCCTTCTAATATACCATACATATACACTAGACTGCCCCAAATGACCCGACTTTTGAAAAAGTTATACGCTGCAGGCTAAAATTGGTCCTGGGCCTAGTACAAGATCTCATGCCAAATTTGGGCCAGATCGGACCACGGGAAGGGGTCGCTCAACGAGCCTGAAGTTTGTATGGGATTTTGAGACATTTTGTTCGAGAGGAACATGAAAAACCAGTTTTTCATCAATAACTTTTGTCTCCCTCTGCCGATTTTTTTCAAAAACGGGTTTTCTTAAATCCTAAATTATGACAAATATTTCATCTGAAGGTTGCATTTCAATTAAAGTTAAGATAAAAAAGTTATTAAGCTTAAAAAATTGGTTAACTTTTTTAAGGGTGATATTCATCACTTTTTTAATGAGGCGAATAAAGTCCGACCAGAACACTCAATGTGAAATGCATGCCGTTTCGTCAAATAATGACCGATTTTAACCATTGTTGTTGCGCTCGATTGCACTTTTTAATGTTTTTCTGATATTTGAATTTGGATGATATTCACTTGATAGTTCGGAAAGAAGTAAGGGCGGAAAAATGCTTGACAATTGCATAACCACAGGGGCTTAGGAACATGACTGGACGATTTGTGATGCCAATTAAAAGATAAATTTAAATTTAAAGATGTTTAGAGTGTTTTTTATTACAAAAAATAATGAGATTGACACGTGAAGTTATTCAAAATCTTTTTTTTATTCATAGAGTAATTAACAAAGTTCACACAACATCGTAGCAATTGCTTCTTTTCGAAGCATGCACGGTAACAGAGTTTCAAATAAATTGCTTTGAAACGTAATGCGTACACTAAAAAAAAAAGGATTTTCAAACTTAAACACAATTCACTCTAAACCGAATAAAATACTTTGTTGAAATCAATTAACAATATTAACCTTCATACTGTATCAAAAGAAAGCTACAGCTAATATAATAATAACGTGAGAAAAATATAAAAGGACCTTTTTTCGAAAAATTATCATTTCATTAGCATCATAAAGCGTTGGTCCATGTGTTTTTCGATCTAAAAAAATGTTGGCGGTTGGTTCTGAGAATAACAACAATTCTGAATAGATTTTTTGAGAAAAAAAAAGATTCTGAGTTAGGTAGAAAAGATGAAACATAAACCACGCCCAAAGGCGGATATATGTACAATAGACTGCCCCAAATTTGTGTGGGAAATTTAAAACCTGTGCAATATTATGCGCTTTAGATTAAATTTGATTCTAGTACTAGTACAAGATATCATGCCAAATTTGGGACAGATCGAATTACGGCAAGGGGTCGCTCAACGAGACTGAAGTTTGTATGGCATTTTGAGACATTTTGCTCGGAAGAAACATAAAAAACCTGTTTTTCATCAATAACTTTGGTTTCCATTGGCCGATTTCTTTCAAAAATGGCTATTCTTAAAGGATGGTATTTATCACTGTTGATGAGTTGGGCCGGTCGAACATATTGACGCCTCATTAACAGTAATGAATACCACCGTAGAAAGTTAGCCTATTTTTGAAGCCTCATAACTTTTTTTTCTAAACTCTTATCGAAATGCAGTCTTCGGATGAAATATTTTTCATAATTTAGGCTTTTAGAATCATTGTTTTTGGAAGAAATCGACCGACGGGAACTAAAGTTATTGATGAAAAACTGTTTTTTTAATTGATATCACAAGTCGTCCAGTCATGTTCTTAAGCCCCTGTGGTTATGCAATTGTCAAGCATTTTTCCGCCCTTACTTCTTTCCGAACTATCAAGTGAATATGTATCATCCAAACTCAAATATTAGAAAAAACATTAAAAAGTGCAATCGAGCGCAACAACAATGGTTAAAATCGGTCATTATTTGACGAAACGGCATGCATTTCACATTGAGTGTTCTGGTCGGACTTTATTCGCCTCATTAAAAAAGTGATGAATATCACCCTTAAAAAAGTTAACCAATTTTTTAAGCTTAATAACTTTTTTATCTTAACTTTAATTGAAATGCAACCTTCAGATGAAATATTTGTCATAATTTAGGATTTAAGAAAACCCGTTTTTGAAAAAAATCGGCAGAGGGAGACAAAAGTGATTGACGAAAAACTGGTTTTCCATGTTCCTCTCGAACAAAATGTCTCAAAATCCCATACAAACTTCAGGCTCGTTGAGCGACCCCTTCCCGTGGTCCGATCTGGCCCAAATTTGGCATGAGATCTTGTACTAGGCCCAGGACCAATTTTAGCCTGCAGCGTATAACATTTTACAGGTTTTAAATTTCCCATACAAATTTGGGGCAGTCTAATATACACGTAATTGGTTAACCAAATCTATTCGCGATCGGGGGCGAATCTCCACTGTGCCTTTAATTTTAATTTTGAACCTCCGAAAAAAAAACGCGTGGAAAAATAAATGTCGAGGAATAACGAAGCAAAATGCGACCGTGAAAAAAAAAACACAACCGCACTCGAGCAAGGCCAACTTCGCTCCATCGAAAAACTGATTAAAATATTTTATGTGAACCGAATCTGATTACATGCAATTTAAAATATTCATCCAAATTGTTTTTTTTACTTTAGTCAAAACAAAGAGTAACCACTGAAAAATAATATCAAAAAATATAGACACGAGGCCTTCCCTTCCCCGTGTGATCGTTTATTCTACGGTCGTGTTACGAAGTGAATGTTGTTATTAAAAATGAAATATGGTTACAAAAATCCAGATAAAATTGTTCCTCAAGCGCTTTGAAGAATGACTGGATTTTTGGAAAGATTATTTTATTAGAGAAATTAATTGCTCTCAAATCTTGAAACTTTATATTGTGCATGAATTTGTCCAACAAAATTTCCCTTTTATCTATTTTTTCCAAGACATATTGGTCCATGTTGTTAAGGATGGTATCTGTCTCGGTAAACCTCTGCTTTAAACTGAAGTTTCTTCGTTCTGTTACTATGGATTTTTACAAGAAGGTCAGTAATCAACCGGATATTTATTTGTGTTTGTTAACGATTCCAACAGGTCATTGAAGTGGCTTTTTTACATTCCTAATTATTCTGATTTTGAATTGTTATAAGCATTATCAGTGACTTTTAATAATAATCTTCTAAATGGTATATTAATAACGCACAATTCAGATTCCAAGAAGAATCAATAAATAGATCACCTACCTCCGGTAGCTTCACGCGTGATTCGCGTCATCCAGTTCAGTACCAAGAATCACTGGTTTATGCAATAGGACATCGGCTATTAGAATAAGTGTCAATCTGATAACGCACAAGGTCGAACGACGGGACGCGACGCATCGAGACTATAAATGGCGATGCCCGACGATCAATCCCCTATCAGTTCCAGAATCTCCAGCTATAATGAGAACCTTCATTGCTTTGGCGATCGCGCTCCTTTGCGTCCATGCGGAGGCATCCGGTAATAAGCCAGTGTGGCCTGTGGTTCCGAAATCTTGCGTAAATGTCAACGTGACCGGAATCTATTTGATCAACCCTCATCGTGGTTTTGGCCAACCGTACGAAGTTTACTGCGAACAGGACTGGGTGAGTGGAGGAGAAAATAGTGCCCCCGGATGGTCTTGGGAAGGAGGATGGATCGTGATCCAGAGACGGATGGACGGCTGGACTCACTTCAACCGGAACTGGGAGGCCTATGAGAACGGATTCGGTGATATCGAGGGAGAGTTCTGGCTCGGTTTGAAAAAGATCCATCAACTCACCTATGGACAGCGTTGGGAGCTCCGGATCGTTCTGGAAGATGTCCAGGGCTTGGTGAAGGAGGCCAGATACAGCGACTTCGTGGTCGGTGAATCGAGCGATGCCTATCGCTTGAAAAGTGTTGGAAACTACACCGGAACTGCTGGCGATTCCCTCAGTGGCCTGGTTGAGATGCCATTCTCCACCAACGATGTAGATAACGATCTGGTTCCGGAGTTCAACTGTGCCGAGAAGTATTTGGGTGGATGGTGGCATCGCAGCTGTCATGATAGGTGAGTTTGGCGAAGTGGGGATTATTCGATCTGATTCTAACTGGTAACTCTATTTTTTATAGCAACCTGAATGGGTGGTACGTTAAGGAAATCAAACCGGAATGGAAATGTGGAATGGTCGTCTGCTGGAAGGGACTTGGCTGGCCTTACAGCCCCCTGAAGAATGTTCGCATGATGATCCGTCCCTGGAAGAGAAATTGGCCGGTGGTTCCTCATTGGACGGATTTGTAGATCCGATCACTCATCTGTCACTGCCATTTCGAATGTTAACGTACATTTCGTAATCAGTTCAGCTTTTCGAAACAGTTATACTCAGATAACATGAATAAATTTAATTTATAATTCAAATTAGCCTTTAATTACTGTTTTTTTTTTGTTTCTGTGCTTTAAGTATATGCTGATATCATGTCTGCGTCTCTATAAACATAAATTTTGCAGCTGATGATTTCTGACAAAGCCAGTTGAAGTTTAAATATTTTACGCCTAGAGTTTAGGAAAACAAACCACACGTAAAAAATAAACAAATAGAAAAGGCAAACTAAACCAAAAGCAATGGAACTTGAAGCTTTATTAGGTGAGATGAGCTCTAATCAATCCCAGAAACATCAACTAGATGTTACCCAATCCCAGTAGCTAATAAGATAGTAAATTACAATTTGATTTTTCCTTTGATTATCTTTAGAAAACATGGATGAAATCTCTATTCTTTGATAAAGAATATTTTAAAAACCATGAAAATATAGAACACAGCGCCAATGATTGAACTACTCCTTGATTGACCGAGGCCATCAGTTTTGATGAGAGGTCACAAGAATAATGTTAGCTCCGTCACAATTTCGTAAATAATCTTTGAACATCAATAATGGCGCCGGCCACGTCCTAATAATTAATTGATAGAAGAAAATTTTAGAAAGAGATGGATAAATTCATAATCATGCTTTTTAAACAATTTTGATTGGAAATTTGGATGAAAGGATTTGCTTAGGCAGGAGAAACTTTTGACTAGTGTGGTTATTAATTTTTAATCCTTTTCTCCTATGCTCCTCTTATTCCTTATTGAATAATTTTTATTCTGATTTCTTATCTATTGGAAATTTATTCTATATTTGAAATTTGATGCTGGAAAATATTTTTAACTTTTCAATAGCTGTAGAATATCACTCATCAAGTAATAAAACAAAACTAATTTTTATCTGAGTAAATATTAAAAAAAATTATTCAGACTTGGTATATAAAAAACAATATTATATTTAAACCTTGATGAAGCTAGCATAAAAGAAATCTGATATTCTCGGAACAAAAATATCAATACAGAAAAAATAAGAAATCAACATGAAAGCTTTGTAAATTCGCAAAAATATTCAACACTTAGAGGTGACAAAAAGTAATAACAATGGAATGTTCTGGATATTCTAAATGATATTCTTTACAAATAATTTGACAATGTTAAAATGAATCAGGTTGATTCTATTTTCAGAGAATGATATATTTTAAATAATGTTTGAAAGTTTGAATAAAGTTTGGAGTTTCTGTAAATGTATCACTATAAAAACAATAGCAGGACAGGATCCAGAAATTGCCTTGAACAAGGAAAATATCATCAAACTTTCACAAAATCGAAAATCATAGTAAAATAGATAAAATATAAAGGAAAAAAGAAAAAAAAAACAGAAAATGTTTTTATTTTTAAACATACAAAGCTTAAATCGAGATAATAAAAACTATCGCGTATCAAACCTAAATAACATTAGACCATTTAAAATTAAAAAGTTGTTGAAAGTTGTCAAAATTGTCAAAATTGTCAAAATTGTCAAAAGTGTCAAAATTGTCAAAATTGTCAAAATTGTCAAAATTGTCAAAATTGTCAAAATTGTCAAAATTGTCAAAATTGTCAAAATTGTCAAAATTGTCAAAATTGTCAAAATTGTCAAAATTGTCAAAATTGTCAAAATTGTCAAAATTGTCAAAATTGTCAAAATTGTCAAAATTGTCAAAATTGTCAAAATTGTCAAAATTGTCAAAATTGTCAAAATTGTCAAAATTGTCAAAATTGTCAAAATTGTCAAAATTGTCAAAATTGTCAAAATTGTCAAAATTGTCAAAATTGTCAAAATTGTCAAAATTGTCAAAATTGTCAAAATTGTCAAAATTGTCAAAATTGTCAAAGTTGTCAAAATTGTCAAAATTGTCAAAATTGTCAAAATTGTCAAAATTGTCAAAATTGTCAAAATTGTCAAAATTGTCAAAATTGTCAAAATTGTCAAAATTGTCAAAATTGTCAAAATTGTCAAAATTGTCAAAATTGTCAAAATTGTCAAAATTGTCAAAATTGTCAAAATTGTCAAAATTGTCAAAATTGTCAAAATTGTCAAAATTGTCAAAATTGTCAAAATTGTCAAAATTGTCAAAATTGTCAAAATTGTCAAAATTGTCAAAATTGTCAAAATTGTCAAAATTGTCAAAATTTTCAAAATTGTCAAAATTGTCAAAATTGTCAAAATTGTCAAAATTGTCAAAATTGTCAAAATTGTCAAAATTGTCAAAATTGTCAAAATTGTCAAAATTGTCAAAATTGTCAAAATTGTCAAAATTGTCAAAATTGTCAAAATTGTCAAAATTGTCAAAATTGTCAAAATTGTCAAAATTGTCAAAATTGTCTGAACGCGCACTTCTAATTTGTACGCGCATGCGCGCTTCTAATTTGTAGCGAAATGCGCAATAACGTTCATAAGGAACAGTTGAAATGGAACAGTGCGAATGTCATCTAATTATGTTTTGTTTACGTTTTTACATAGCTCAGTAGCATTCGAGCTAGAATAAAAGTTACCGCCGCGAAATATAGACCGTTTTTTGCTCCCGAAATAAAAGTTGTTTTTCGCCAAGTAGTGATTTTTTTTGTACCCGCGAGTTTCTTGATTGGATCCGAAAAGTTCTTCCGGGAGTGCAGAAACATTTTGGTCCTTCGTAACCGGATACCACATCCCGTTTTCCCGGAGAATTTCGGTGGATTAGTTTCGCGGTGTTGTGCAAATTGTGCTGCTGATTGGTGACGCAAAAATCGCCATCGCTAAAAACTTTTCGCGGACAATAAAAAGTGGTCCCCTTTGTGCTGCTGGCTTGGGACGCGAAAAAATCGCCATCGCAAATTGATTGCCCAGCTCATCGAACAATTTGGCGAGTGTGATAAGTGCCTGAAAGTGTGCAGAAAAAAGTGCATCGAGCCAGCTTGGAGTGAACCACGACACCTAGGAAGGACATCACGGAGCTTGAAGGCAACCTCGGACATCGGACATCGTAGTTCATCACATAATTTGGGAAGTACTATTGTGTTGTTGAGAAATAAAGATTGAGATTGCATGTGAGGTGTTTTTTCTTGGTTGCATGAGGTGTGCCCTTTTTAAATATAAGTTGGTCTTGGTTTGCGCTGGTTTTTTCTCCGTTGTTGTTCCGCTGGTTGTGCCCCCCTGCTGCAGTCAACAAGTTCGACGGTTTCGTCAATCGGGTTTCGCGGTTGTGTGGAACGTCGAGTAGATCGGGAACAGCTGTTAGTGCTACAGTGCAGTTTGGTGATAGTGTTTTAGTTTTGCATTGGACGAATTGGGCCGAACGGACTTCAGTTTTTTTACAAATTAAAACTTAGTGAAAATAAAAACCGTTACTTACTTACTTACTTAATGATCCCGCGCCGATCCTCCGGTGCATAGGGCCGTGGTAAAAGACCTCCACTGTTGACGATCCGGAGCCAGCGTCTTCACCTGGTCCCAGTCAAGATTTTCGTCGACAGTTCGGATTTCAGCGGCTAGGCTTCGCCGCCACGAGTTTCTGGGCCTGCCTCTTCTTCGATGACCTTCTGGATTCCAATCTAGCGCCTCTCTGCAAATCTCGTTTTCATCTTTTCGCAGCGTGTGCCCAATCCATCTCCACTTACGTTCTCGAATCTCGATTTCTAGCGCCCTTTGATGACACCGGCGATGTAGTTCCTCATTCGAGATCCAGTTGCCAGGCCACCAAGCGCGGATGATATTCCGCAGGCAGCGGTTTACAAATACTTGCAGTTTTCGCGTCGTCACCGCATATGTGCACCAAGTTTCGCACCCGTACAGCAATACGGATTTGACGTTTGAGTTGAAGATTCGGATTTTTGTTCGTAGAGAGATCTGGCGTGACCGCCAGATGTTTCGGAGACTCGCAAACGCAAATCGGGCCTTTCTGATCCGGGTTTCGATGTCTTTCCTGGTACCACCATCAGGCGTTATCTGGCTACCAAGATACTGGAAGCACTCCACTTTCTCAACTTGTTGCCCAGCTACCATGAAACTGGAGGGATTTCCTGTGTTGATCTCCATCGACTTGGTCTTTCCGACATTGACTTTGAGACCTGCTGCCTTGGAACTTTCGGTGAGGTCGTCGAGTTTGCTCTGCATATCCGGTTGCGTTTGGGCGAGCAAAACAATATCGTCAGCCAGGTCAAGGTCGTTCAGATGCTCCATTGTTGAAGGATTCCACGGCAATCCTCGGTTCGGTGCACAGTCGATCGATCCAGTCAGAATCTCATCCATTACGATTAGAAAAAGTAGCGGTGATAAAATACATCCTTGTCTCACTCCAGCAGTTACCGGGATTGGTTCGGACAAGACACCATCGTGCAAGACCTTGCATGAAAATGCCTCGTATTGTGCTTCGATGAGATGGACTAGTTTCTCTGGGACCCCTCGTCGCCTTAGAGCCGCCCAGATGTTTTCATGGTTGAGTCGGTCGAATGCTTTTTCGAAATCAACGAACACCAGCAGAAGAGAGTCCTGGAATTCGTTGATTTGTTCCAGTATGATTCGTAGCGTTGTGATGTGGTCCACACATGATCGTCCGGATCGGAATCCAGCTTGTTGCCGTCGGAGTGTAGCGTCGATTTTCTCCTGGATCCTGTTCAGGATCACTTTGCAGAGTACTTTAAGGGTTGTACAGATCAACGTTATGCCTCGCCAGTTACCGCACTCTGTCAGGTCTCCTTTCTTCGGGACCTTTACGAGGATACCCTGCATCCAGTCGGCCGGGAATGTTGCAGTATCCCAGATGTCAGCGAAAAGACGGTGCAACATTTGTGCTGACAGGGCAGGGTCGGCTTTCAGCATTTCAGCAGGGATACAATCGATCCCAGGTGCTTTGTTGGATTTCATGTTTTTGATTGCCGCTTCTATTTCAGCCAGCGAGGGCGCTTCCGAGTTGACGCCATTTATGCGACTTACTGTAGGCGCCTCGAGCTGCGGGTTCTGTTGGCCATCGCTATTCGTGACTCGGAAGAGTTGTTCGAAGTGCTCAGTCCATCGTTTGAGCTGATCTGTTCGATCGGTCAATAACTGACCTGCTCGGTCTTTCAGCGGCATTCTTGCATTAGTCCTTGCACCACTGAGGCGGCGAGAAATGTCATAAAGTAATCGGATATCTCCATTGGCGGCGGCTCTTTCCCCCTCTTCGGCTAGGGAGTTTGTCCAGGCTTTCTTGTCTCGTCTACAAGCTCGTTTAACTGCCTTTTCCAGCTCCGCATATCGTAAGCGGGCGGCTGATTTGGCTGACCCGGTACATGCCTGCTCAATTCCGACTTTCGCCTTTCTCCGATCATCGACCATCCTCCAAGTTTCATCCGACATCCATTCACTTCTTCTTCCACAAACTTTACCGAGAGTACCATGGCTCGTCGTGATAAAGGCATTCTTGATTCCACACCACTGTTCTTCGACTGTTCCGTCTGTCGGCAGCTCCGAGGCTCGGGATTCTAGCTGTTCAACGTATGCCCTTTTCACCTCTGGATTCTCCAACCGGCGGACGTCGTATCGACACCCGACTTTCTCCTCGCGCCGTTGGACACGCGCAACTCTCAGTCGTATCTCGCCAAGGACGAGGTGATGGTCAGATGCAATGTCTGCGCTTCGCTTGTTGCGGACATCAAGAAGGCTCCTTCTCCATTTTCGGCTGATGCAGATGTGGTCAATTTGATTTTCTGTTCGGCCATCTCGGGATACCCAAGTGACCTTATGTGCTGGTCGATGGGGGAAGAGCGATCCACCGATCACCATGTTGTTGTTGCCACAAAATTCTACAAACAGCTCTCCGTTTTCGCTCATCTGTCCTAAGCCATGGCGCCCCATGATGCGCTCAAGGTCTTGATTGTCGGAGCCAATCTTTGCGTTGAAGTCGCCCAAATGGATTTGAATGTCACCCTTCGGAATTCTCTCTACCACGCTGTTCAGTTGACTGTAAAACTGCTCTTTCTCCTGCAAATCGGCAACGTCAGTTGGCGCATAACACTGGACCATTGTAAGGTTTCTAACCCGTGTTCTAAATCTGGCTACGATTATTCTTTCGTTTATCGGTTCCCATCTAATGAGGGCCGCGTAGGCCTGCGGGCTTAACAGGAAACCAACTCCTCGTTCCCGAGTAGCATGTTCTCCTCGTATGCCAGAGTAAAAAATAAAAATAAAAACCGTGAAAGTGAAAAAGTGCAACATGGCTAAAAACTTACAATCGCAGCTAAAAACTCTGCAAAAACGTGAACGACAAATAGTGCTTATGCTGGACAGTGTCGATCGGTTTTTGCAACACTATAATTCGGAACATGATGAGTGTCAATTAACTTCAAGGATTCAAGCTTTGGATCCAGTGTACAGTGAGTTTTACGAAGTGCGTGGAAAAATAGAGATTGCTTTGGAAGAAGCCGATGAAAAGCTGGACAAGGATTTGGAAGAGGACACTAAAAAGGAAGCAGAAAAGTAACGACAGGATGAGAACGAGAGGATTTTGCTGGAGTTTGAGGATCGATTTTTCGAGTTGAAGGGAATGCTCATGAAACTTCAATCGTCGAAAGCATCTCAGCCAAACGACGAGTCGAGATTCAGCCAAGATCGGTCCGCCCCATTTTCTCGTGTCAAGCTTCCAGAGATTCGACTTCCAACCTTCAACGGAAAGATCAAGGAATGGGTGACGTTCAGAGATAGCTTTCGGAGTCTCATTCATTGCAATCCTCAGCTAGGATCTACGGAGAAATTCACGTATCTCAGGTCTGCCGTCACAGGTGATGCGTTGAAGGATATCGCATCCATTGAACTCACCGATGCCAACTATGATATCGCTTGGGATATTTTGGAGGAGCGTTACGAGAATCGTAAGCTCATTGTGAAGGCTTACCTGGACGCTTTATTCGCTTTAGAACCTCTGAAGAAAGAAGGCTACGACGGGCTGAATAATCTGATCACCGAGTTCGAGAAGAATCTTCAGATGCTGCAGAAGGTCGATGAAGAAACCGAAGGCTGGAGTACAATCCTGGGTTACATGCTGAGCTCCCGTCTTGATCCTGTTACTCTTCGAAATTGGGAAACACACCATAACAGCAAGGAAGTTCCCAGGTACGAAGACCTGAAGAAGTTTTTACGCAACTATTGCAGTGTTCTCCAATCTGTAGCGCCATCGAAAGGGTCAAGTTCAACAGACAACAAGCAATCCAGGAGTTCAGTATGTAATACCGCATACAAGTCGTCGAATCGGTGTCCGTTCTGCAACGAGCCGTGGCATTCACCCTTCCACTGCCAGAAGTTCATGCGTCTAAAATTGTCTGAGCGTTTGGACGCGGTAAATCGAGCCAGAGTCTGCCGTAACTGTTTCCAGAGTGGTCATTTCGCAGCGAATTGCAGCCGAAGTACCTGTCGTCATTGTCACCAGAAGCATCATTCGTTAATCCACGCGTCGCGATCCTCCGTTCCACACCCGTTGAATCCAAAGCCGTATCAACAGTCAACGTCACAACCCATCGTTCAACAAGCATCGTTCCAACAGCCAAATCCACAACTCCAACCAACAAACACCGAGAACTTGCACACCTCAACACAAAATGCACCAACCACCTCACAACACACAAACACACAACAAACCTCAACACATAGTAACACCAGTCAAAATTATGTCGCACTTCCTGCTTCTCCTTCGAATAACATTATTCTGTCAACGGCTCTAATAAGAGTGAAAGATCGTCATGGCAACACGCTGATTGCTCGAGCTCTTCTTGATTCTTGTTCGCAACATTGCCTCATGACAAGTGACTTCTCTCGCAAGCTGCGCTTCGTTGAATCGCCCACGTTCCTGTCGGTCCAAGGTATTGGATCATCGCAAAGTGTTTCAACAAAGGCTGTAAGCGCTGAAATAACTCCCCGTTCGCCGAAGATGTCCCGCTTCCAGGAAACTGTGCAATTTTTCGTTTTACCAAAGCTCACACTTCATTTGCCAACAACTTCGTTTGATCCATCCACTTTGCCGCTTCCTGATGCATCACTCCTGGCAGATCCGTATTTCCATGAGTCAAGGCGCATAGACGTAATAATTGGCGCTGAATATTACATGGACTTGCTTACAAACGACAGACGGAAGATAACTGCAAACGGACCAACTCTACAAAAGACCGTATTCGGATGGATTGTCTCGGGTCGAGTATCAAGCGCAACACCATCCATTTCTCAGACTTATGTTTGCTCAACTGTAGATCTTCAAGATCAATTGATGAAGTTTTGGGAACTGGAAACCTGCCGCGTTAAAAGCGTCCTGTCGATAGAAGAATCGTTGTGTGAAAATATCTTTCGAGAAACTACGATACGTGACACTGAAGGCCGATTCGTCGTTACACTTCCCAAGAAAGAGTCTGTGATTGATCAAATCGGCAACTCACTCACGAGAGCTGCTAGTCGTTTTACGGCACTGGAAAGGCGATTCGAAACCGATGCGGATTTGAAGAAGTTGTATGCTGCCTTCGTCCACGAATACCTTGCACTAGGGCACATGCAAGAAGTGTCAGACAAGTCGGATCTAGAAAAAGGCTACTACATACCGCATCTCCCTGTGTTTAAACCTGACAGTACGACGACAAAATTGCGAGTGGTGTTCGATGCATCATGCAAGTCATCCTCTGGTGTTTCGTTGAATGACGCTCTAATGGTGGGACCCGTCGTCCAGGATGAGCTGCTGGATATCACGCTACGCTTCAGGCTTCATCAGTACGCGATTGTAGCTGACATAGCCAAGATGTATCGAATGATCAAGGTGCAACGTGGGGATCATCGGTGGCAGAGGATTTTGTGGCGAGATTCAAGAGATGAGTCTATTCGGACCTTCGAACTTAACACCGTTACTTACGGTACTTCCTCCGCCCCTTATCTTGCTACAAGGTGTTTGCAACAATTGTCCCAGGATGGAGCTGAGGAATATCCGATCGCAGCTGAGGTGCTCGCTTCTGCGTTCTACGTCGACGACATGCTGATTAGTGTCAAATCCATTGAGGAAGGAAAGCAACTTGTGCAGCAAATGATGAGCCTCATGGATTCTGCTGGAATGTCTCTCAGAAAGTACGTTTCTAACTGCTCGGATATTCTACGAAATGTACCCTCCCATCTCTGTGATGAACGATTGGTTTGTGAGTTAGACTCAACCAGGTCTACTGTGAAAACCCTTGGATTGCAGTGGCAGCCTAGCTCCGACGACTTCCGCTTCAGTACGATTTCTTGGGATGATAAAGCACCGATTACCAAGCGAAAAGTATTGTCAGACGTAGCACGGCTTTTCGATCCCTTAGGACTAGTTGGCCCCGTCGTAATCCAAGCTAAAATCTTTGTACAAGATCTGTGGAAACTCCAATGTGATTGGGATGAGGAACTGAGCGTTGAGCTTCAAGAGCAGTGGAGGGAGTATCGTCGAAATTTTGCAAGTTTAGACAGTTTGTCAGTGCCCCGTTGGGTTGGTTTGAGTCAGGAGACAAGAGTCGTAGAAATTCACGGATTTTGTGATGCGTCAGACAAAGCGTACGGAGCATGCTTATATGTCAGAACCGTTGATGCTAATGAGGAGATTCTAGTTCGACTGTTGACGGCGAAGTCGAGAGTAGCCCCTCTCGAAAACCTGAAGAAGAAAAAGAAGAGGCAATCTACGCCACGATTAGAATTGTCATCAGCTTTACTTCTCGCGCACCTGTATGAAAGAGTCTCCAGAAGCATCAAGTTGCAGTCAGCAAAATCCCACTTTTGGACTGATTCCATGATAGTTAAGTGTTGGCTATCATCCCCACCTTCGCGTTGGAAAGAGTTTGTAGCAAACCGAGTCTCCGAGATCCAACACATCACGGTCGCTGGAACATGGAATCACGTAGCAGGAGTTGAAAACCCGGCAGATATAATTTCCCGAGGCATGATTCCAGCACAGTTGCAGTATCAATCGCTGTGGTTTCAAGGCCCATCTTGGTTGAGGCTTGAAGAGAAACACTGGCCCCAGAATATGAACGTCGTTGAGGAGTCGTTAGAGAAGTCATCGTTGGAAGAAAAGGCGAGTACCACGGCTGTAGCACAGGTTGTAGAACCAAGCGAAGTATTTGGATGGAGATCCTCTTACATAGAGCTAATGCGCCTTGTGGCATGGATGCGACGATTTCGATTCAACTCTCAGATTGCGCATAGAGATATTAAAAGAAGTGGTGCCCTGACTCTCACAGAACTCGATGAATCGCTGAAGACGCTTGTACGAATCGCTCAGGAAGAGAGCTTTCCGAAAGAGTACTGTGATTTGAAGAACAATCGTCCGATTTCACCGTCATCAAAACTGATGACATTGACGCCGGAGATGGTAGATGGGTTAATCCGGATTGGCGGCCGGCTCCGACATGCATCGATTTCCGATAACCGAAAGCACCCGTACATCTTGGATCATCGACATCCGTTTACCGAAACAGTGATGACATACTATCACCGAAAGTTGTTTCACGCAGGTCAACAGCTTCTCATTGCTGCAGTTAGAGATCAATTCTGGCCAACGCACATCGGAACCCTTGCTCGCTCTGTGATCTTCAAATGTGTCCCTTGCTTCCGCGTGAAACCAAAGATCCAGGAACAGATCATGGCAGATCTACCAGTTGAACGAGTGACTCAGTGCCCAGTTTTTGAGAGAGTTGGTGTGGATTACTGTGGGCCATTTTTCGTAACGTACCCTCAGCGAAAATGTCGGCCTGTAAAGGTTTTCATCGCCATCTACGTTTGCCTTGTGACAAAGGCTGTGCACATGGAAGTCGCTTCAGATTTGTCTACGCAAGGTTTCCTCGCCACCTTTCAACGGTTTTGTAGTCGTCGAAGTGCTCCTCGATTGGTGATGTGCGACAATGCGAAGAATTTTGTTGGAGCAAAACGTGTTCTGGATGAAGTTCACGGGTTGTTCATCAGCAAGCAGTTCCAAAACACGGTGGTTGACTACGCAGCAAACCAAGGCATCGAGTTTCATTTCATCCCTGCACGCTCGCCAAATTTTGGAGGACTTTGGGAATCTGCAGTGAAATCGTTTAAAACTTTGCTCAAACGGACAGTTGGACAGCGCTCGCTTGGACACGAGGAGTTCCAGACAATCGTGGTGAAGATTGAGGCAGCATTGAACTCCAGACCTATCACCGAACTCAGCAATGATCCTGATGACTTCGAACCGCTCACACCAGGACATTTCCTGGTGCAAAAGAAAATGACTGCTCTCCCTGAACGCGATTTGAAGGACGTACCGGAGTCGAGACTGAAGGTCTGGCAGAGAATGGAACAGATTTCCCAGAATCTGTGGGCAAAGTGGTCGACTCAGTACCTGTCTAACCTCAACAACCGAACGAAGTGGACTAAGAAGAAGGACAACATCAAAATCGGCACCTTGGTCATACTGAAGGAGGAAAATTTCCCGCCTCTGCAGTGGCCCATGGCACGAGTAGTAGACCTGCACCCTGGTACAGATGGAAACATACGCGTTGTCACTGTTCGCACACAGAACGGCACATACAAGAGAGGCATTTCGAAAATTTGCGTGTTACCCATCCGTGACAACCTACAATCGTCAGAAGAGGAGAACCTGGACTCCTCCACCGGCGGAGATCAATAGATCTCCGCCTTCCCAGTTAAGTTATGTGTTTGTTTGAATTTCAAAAAGCTCACCGAATTTCTTTTCCATAGGGTTACGATGCCTCCCAAACTCAGACAACTCTGAGACATCCCATGTGGATAGCACTTTCGCCTAAATTGAGGTAATCTGTTTTGTTTCGGTGGTGGTCAGTCGTATGTTTGCATGCATGAGTAAAGCCTGAATACTCGTCGCCTGTCAGCCTGTTTTTAAACAGTCCCACGTCGTAACAGTCTGTTGCGAAGTGTATCGCAGTGTCAATCTGCGGAAGTCCCGTTCATCTCTAATTGAGATCCCCGTTTTGATATTTTGAGGAAAAGTGGTGCCAATGAAGAGGGAGAAGACTAGTATTCGCCCCCTGAACGCCTGCGCAGTGGTCATGGACAGGTTTGGCCAACCCCGACGTGCTCACCCAGCGTAGAAGTTCGCCAGCAGCATCACCAACCAAGAGATCATCAACTCGAAGTCCAGCGCGTAACAGATGGAGGTCATCACACGCCATAGGGCGTCCGCGGAGGCCCGGAGGCCTCCGCTCCAGGGAAATTTGTCGTCGCCCACCGAAGCCAATCATCCGTTTCAACGTCATCGTATGAGTACGGTGACCCCAAAGTTCAGCAAGATTCGTCCGTAGTCGTAACCACGTTGTAGTCCAGGAAGCAAGAGTTCGAGCAGAAATTCCACCAACACATTCGTCATCACTATCAGTCCGTCATCCGTAGATCACCGAAGAGGTTGCGCAGCATCATTTTTTCAAAGGTAAATGCACTTTAGTATGTGTTCGTCGAAGCACATTGCAGTACTACACACCTTAAGAGAATTTTTATCCTCTTCGAGGTGATCAGCAGCAGCAGTCATCAATCATCTGGCTTGGTTCGATCCATGGTACAGTCCGATCTACCCGAGAATCCCGAAGTACACCGCAGTGAAGGTTAACAGTTCCGTCTGATTATGGTTCAGACTCTCTCCGATACGAGTTGCTACTCGTCACCAGTTCGTGTATACACAACATCAATAATTTTAAGATTAGATTGTAATTACTTAAACTGTAGGAAACAAAATTGTGAAGTTAGTTAATTGAAATGATATTTCAAGGCGGCCGGCATGAACGCGCACTTCTAATTTGTACGCGCATGCGCGCTTCTAATTTGTAGCGAAATGCGCAATAACGTTCATAAGGAACAGTTGAAATGGAACAGTGCGAATGTCATCTAATTATGTTTTGTTTACGTTTTTACATAGCTCAGTAGCATTCGAGCTAGAATAAAAGTTACCGCCGCGAAATATAGACCGTTTTTTGCTCCCGAAATAAAAGTTGTTTTTCGCCAAGTAGTGATTTTTTTTGTACCCGCGAGTTTCTTGATTGGATCCGAAAAGTTCTTCCGAGAGTGCAGAAACAATTGTCAAAATTGTCAAAATTGTCAAAATTGTCAAAATTGTCAAAATTGTCAAAATTGTCAAAATTGTCAAAATTGTCAAAATTGTCAAAATTGTCAAAATTGTCAAAATTGTCAAAATTGTCAAAATTGTCAAAATTGTCAAAATTGTCAAAATTGTCAAAATTGTCAAAATTGTCAAAATTGTCAAAATTGTCAAAATTGTCAAAATTGTCAAAATTGTCAAAATTGTCAAAATTGTCAAAATTGTCAAAATTGTCAAAATTGTCAAAATTGTCAAAATTGTCAAAATTGTCAAAATTGTCAAAATTGTCAAAATTGTCAAAATTGTCAAAATTGTCAAAATTGTCAAAATTGTCAAAATTGTCAAAATTGTCAAAATTGTCAAAATTGTCAAAATTGTCAAAATTGTCAAAATTGTCAAAATTGTCAAAATTGTCAAAATTGTCAAAATTGTCAAAATTGTCAAAATTGTCAAAATTGCCAAAATTGTCAAAATTGTCAAAATTGTCAAAGTTGTCAAAATTGTCAAAATTGTCAAAATTGTCAAAATTGTCAAAATTGTCAAAATTGTCAAAATTGTCAAAATTGTCAAAATTGTCGAAATTGTCAAAATTGTCAAAATTGTCAAAATTGTCAAAATTGTCAAAATTAACAAAATTGTCAAAATTGTCAAAATTGTCAAAATTGTCAAAATTGTCAAAATTGTCAAAATTGTCAAAATTGTCAAAATTGTCAAAATTGTCAAAATTGTCAAAATTGTCAAAATTGTCAAAATTGTCAAAATTGTCAAAATTGTCAAAATTGTCAAAATTGTCAAAATTGTCAAAATTGTCAAAATTGTCAAAATTGTCAAAATTGTCAAAATTGTCAAAATTGTCAAAATTGTCTGTTTGTGGTTTGTGGTCAAAATTGTCAAAAATAAATAACGTTATTAAATATTTTCTCAGGTAGGATATTGCTTTAAGAATATTGCTCAACTTAATCGGCACCATTCTTTCGATGCAAACAGAACATATTTCCGAGCAATGTCCTGGGGATAAAGGCAATAAACACAAATAAAGGTGTATTTTGCATACTTTGCAGTATCGCAATTGGCAAATATTCAAGCGGAAGACATCCGTCGCTTATTCAGGGTTCGATCGCCAAAAGTTGACTCATCACATCATTTGCAGTAGCTAGAGTCACCATTCATGGGCCACCCACTCTATCGAAAGATGAACTGCTTCCGAGTTTTCCGAATGACTTGTAACGGAAATATCTCACGTTGGGAAGGAAGTAAAAAACGCTAACCGAAAAAATAATAAAAAGTGCAAAATAAATTACCTTTTTATAGCCGCACCACACCCGTTGTTGTCTCGTCTTGCGCAATATCCTTTGAGAGACTGGATTGAGATTTTGTTTAAATAGGAACTGTTCCCTTTGGTTTGGGAATGGGAAAAGTTTACTTCACGTTTCGCTCTATTTACGAAGGTATACAAATACTGAATATTTTCACGTCTTTCTATTCTCTTCATTCGGAAAAAATTGTTTCTGGAATAACAGTCAAATGTAATCAGCAGCTTTGCATACCATGCTTCATTTCGTGTGTAACTTGAAAATATTCTTCGTTATAACCTCACCAAAACAGGTGACATTGATTTCCAAAGGAGGGAATACAATTGATAACAGAAAAATTGAGCCCAATGAGCAGACTTAATTTATGCTTTGACCGTGAAATGCGAAGAAGAACCATATAAAAGACACCTCTTGATCGAGTAGAGTTATCATTCGCTTGTTAACAGTTCATCTATTGAGACCAATCCAACCGGAGCATTCAATCATGAAGGTAAGTTTAACAACCAAGTCAAGCCAAGCTGAGCACCTATCGAAGTTGTTGTTTAACCAATCCGTGTGATAACTTCCATCGACAGGTGTTCGTAGTGTTGTCCATGGCCCTGGCCATTGCATCAGCAGCCGCAGTTGACGAGTCCGCCAAGAAGGACAAACGTGGCCTGTGGGAATTGGGATCGTACGAGAACCATCACGGTCTGGAATCGGACAACTACAACCATCATCACTTCGATCATCTGGGTCACAAGGAAGTCAAGAAGGTGACAACGATCACTAAGAAAGTCCCAGTGCCATACCCAGTGGAGGTCGAGAAGCATGTGGCCGTTCCAGTGAAGGTTCCCTATCCAGTTGAGGTCGAGAAGAAGGTCCCGGTGATCGTTGAGAAGAAGATCCCTTATGTCGTCGAAAAGAAGGTTCCATACCACGTCGATCGTCCAGTTCCATACCCAGTCGAGGTCAAAGTGCCAGTTGTCCACAAGGAGTACGTCGAAGTGCCAAAACCGTACGCAGTTCATGTCGAAAAACCCGTCCCGGTCTACATCCAGAAGCCAGTTTACGTCGAGAAGCACGTTCCGGTGACCATCAAGGTTAAGGAACATCATCACGAGAAGAAGGGCTGGGGATTGTTCTAAACTGTTGAAGATCGAAATATATTTCGTTTTGTTTTGTAAATAGTACACATTTGTAAGTATCGTTTGAACCATTTTCCAGAAAATTTGTGAAACTTTTTCCCTTCGAAAGATCCTGGAAATAAATTTAAGCGACAGTGATTTCGTGGTTGTATTGATAATTGAATTTTGAAAAGTTCAGTCAGAAATTGTGTTTGGCTCTTTAAAAAATCCTTAAGTTGTGCGTTCATACCATCCTTAAAGTAATAATTAGGGCGCAGAATCTTCTTCCCGCTTCTTACCATTATGATTTTTGAAGTCTCCGGAAACAAATTTTCATATAATTTGCCGTTCTAAAAAATTTTATATAACAAGGTTTTTTTTACACAGTTTTTTCTACACGGTTCTATTTCACGGCTTCTTTTTACAGGGTTATCGCGAATTAACACGGTTTATGACAGAAAATAGTCCTTATGAACGGAAAACACTTAGAAATTTTTGAAGTTGGGAAAATCTTAGCTCTCAGACTTCAAACGTGATACATAATACCTTAGACCTGAGACCTGAGACATGAGACCTGAGACTTGGGACACAAGATATGACACTTGAGACCTAAGATATAAGATATGAGACATAAGACATGAGACCTGAGGTATGAGACAAGAGACATGAAACATGAGACCTGAGACCTGAGACCTGAGACCTGAGACCTGAGACCTGAGACCTGAGACCTGAGACCTGAGACCTGAGACCTGAGACCTGAGACATGAGACTCTAGACCTGAGACCTGAGGCAAGCTACTACTATTCAACTTGCGACCCCTCAAGCGAAAGGGTTTGACTTGTAGGTGACGAAAAATAGTGTCGCGAGTTCGCTAGTATAAGCTACTAGGGTTTGTACCGTAGAAGTTAGTTTAGCTCCGGCTCCGATTTCAATTTCAACATTGATTAGATATGATGAACCTCCAGCCATATCGTCAATCGGCTGTATGCGCATATTAACCAATATGCGCATTTAGGAACACTTCCACCTAAACTGTCGACGAGAACCTTGAATGGCAGCAAGCGCAGACGCTGGCTCCGGATCGTCAACAGTGGAGGTTTTTTACCACGGCCCTAAGCGCCGGAGAATCGAAGCGGGACCATTAAGTAAGTAAGTTATCTATTCGTTAATCAATGTAAGCAAATCTTTGCGAAATTTAAAAAAAAAAATATTCAAAGTTGTCTTAGCATTTCTTTGAGAATTTTTAAACGAGTAAACTTATGATTATCAATTTTATGGTTTCCTGTAGCCTGAAAATACAGGAACAGGATGAAATTTTTGGGCAGATAATTTTGAGTGCTTCAAAAATCGACTTGCTGCCATCTTTTCTAGGTATTGAACCATTGTTTGTCGCCACACCCGCACCCACATTAGAATCACTTAAAATTTGCAATAAAATAAAAATTCAAGCTTGTTCATTATCTGAAATTGTAAGTCTAAAGCGTTTCATTTATCAATGTTTTGTCCTAGGAAAATTGCACTTGTTTTAATTGATTTTAGTGTATGAATTGTGATCGTATTTTGTGTAAAATTTGTCCGCGTAGATCCTCCGATCACCCAGCAGTAAGCCGACCCTAAGACCCAGCTCAAGGAGTCTCTTGCTAAATATTGAGCCTGATGATGGGATTTTTCATAGATACAAGTCAGTTTATATTTACCCGTGTATAATATTCATTTCCATGTATTCTACCTACATTAACAAATTTCTCTTATAAAGCCGCAATATAAATTCAAAAAACAAATTCATGATGTTTTCACTTTATAAGATTTATTCAATTTATGATTTTTTTTCTACCGGGTTGAACTGGGCAATATCTCAAGCTCAAGTCAATTATAGTAGGATCAAAGCACAGCATGTTTTGAGCTAAAAAATTAAGCTTATTACCTTTAGTATTCAGCCTTTCCCAATTCATATTTATAATTGTCTTCAACACGATTCTCTTAAAGGGAACTTTAATTTTAGTTTAACTTCAATAATCACATTTTTTTGTATTAAATTATAAACTTTGAGTCCTTAGCAGGGCCGTATGAAGAACTGTATTGGTGACTAATTTTTACCTAAGATTTTTTCCCCAACAACGTACAAACGTACGTAACAAACTATATTTCAATACAGATGTTATGAAATCGCTTGGTACATCATTGTACCTGAAAATAATCACATTTTCGTAGGTGATGGAAAAAATAGTAGAAACATGAGCGGAGATTGCAGGTTCAAGTCCTGCCAGTGAGCCGTTGTTTTTTTTTCGAAAATTCATGTTATTTACGGCTTATGTGCTTTCGTTCTTTGATAGCTCATGTTTCTCTAATTCTTTCCATCACCTACGAAAATGAATCTATAATTGTTACTATATGATTATTCATTTTTAAGTGCTCATTCAAAGTTTTATATAAAATCGTAACTTTATAAAAGTGGTTTTTAGCCTAAAGGGTGAGTTAAATTTTTTTATGAAACCTTTAGAAACAAAACATTAAATTTTCTTTCATCGATGGTTAAAATTTTTGAATTTGTTTAAGAGTCTGGTTGATCAAAATTATTTGATTTGAGCATACTTTAATTTCTTTTAAGGCTTGCCTTCTAAAAAAACTTATTATATTCTCAAATCAAACAAGCCCAATCTTCCAAACTCTTTTGCAAATTTCAAGATTCTAACCTTTGAATTAAATTAATTAAAAAAATTCCAAAAAAAAAAAACAGTATAAAAAATTTCAGATCAAATTTGCTTGATGCAAACTTGAACTAAATTTATGATTTTAACCTGAAAAGCTATAAAAACTACAATATCAATAATGTTAAACAATATATTTCATTTCTATCGTTCTATTATTTAAATTTTGTATCGCTGGTTTAATCTTAATTCTTTTTTCAGTTATTTATTTTTAATCTGTGTTGTGAATCTGAATTAAAATGGAAATTTTAAATGATGAATCTGAATCTGAGTTTTCAATTTTGGATCATCACTTAGAAGCTTAAAGTGTTTAAAGTTTGTGTTATAATAAAGTTTGAGATTTTCGAATTTGAGTACAAAGCAAAATTCTTCCTTTTTCCATAATCGGAAAACTATTATCAAAATATTGAAAAAGCAAATGATTCTAGAAAAACATGATTCAAATTTGATATGAAATGCAAAACACCAGAAATACACCAGAACCTCCAAAATGGGTATAATTTAAAGATGATATTCAGACCTGAATTTATATGATAAGGTTGCCAGATTGCTCGATAAATAGTATAAATATTCCCGGGTATTTAATATAAAATTTTGGAGAAATTCGGTCACCCGGTTGCCCGAATTTCATAGGAAAAGCCCGTATTTGCCGGGTCTGTTCTTATTCTCATTTTTAAATCAATCTTTAAAAAACAAATTGTGTTTTAAATTATTTTTTACTTATGTGTCCGAAATTTATGGAACAAGTTTTAAAAAAATAATCATGAAAGGTATTTTCAAGTTTTTCTTGATTTTTGATGAGCAATACCTAGGTTCCGATTAAAATTGGCCGGTATTGCCTGGATCTTGGTCGACAATTTTGAAATCAAATAGCCAGTTATGCCAACCTTATTCTATGAACAAGTGGGAAAATTTTGAATAGCTGTAGCAACATTTTGAACTTGGGATGGGTTTTTGAAGTTTTTGCATTAGTTTTTAGTCTGGATTCTAGGAGTGAGGAGTAGGCGTTGCCTCTGTGGCAGCGCACGCGTTTTTTCTTCGTTCGTGAAAGTTTTGTCAATTTTTAATTTTAAATGTGAAATTTTTGGAAGTTTTGAAAAATAAAACAGATAACAGATAGTCCGCGGATTTGTGCAACCGTATATAGTCTATTAGAATTGAAGGCCGTTAGCTGTGATTTTTTTAAAGCCCATTCATAAGAGCGTAGAACATGAATAAAAGCTCTGTCGTATTTCCGGAGGTTTCTTTTGCCAAAAAAATTATGTGCATTGGCATGTGCCTACCTAACCTACCTAAGGGTCCAGCGCCGATTGACCGGCGCATAGGGCTGAGATAAAAGATCTCCACTGCTGGCGATCCGGAGCCAGCGTCTTCACTTGCTGCCAGCCGAGGTTCTCGTCAACTGTGCGGATTTCAGCGGCTAGACTTCGCCACCACGAGCTTTTGGGCCTGCCTCTTCTTCGATGCCCATATGGATTCCAGTCAAGCGCCTCTCTGCAAATCTCGTTTTCATCTCTTCGCAGCGTGTGCCCAATCCATCTCCACTTACGTTCCCGAATCTCGATTTCTAGCGCCTTTTGATGACACCGGCGATGAAGTTCAACGTTTGAGATCCAGTTGCCAGGCCACCAAGCGCGGATGATGTTCCGCAGGCAGCGATTCACAAAAACTTGCAGTTTTCGCGTCGTCACCGCATATGTGCACCAAGTTTCACACCCGTACAGCAATACGGATTTGACGTTTGAGTTGAAGATTCGGATCTTAGTTCGTAGAGAGATCTGGCGTGACCGCCAGATGTTTCGGAGACTCGCAAACGCAAATCGGGCTTTTCTGATCCGGGTCTCGATGTCCTTCTTGGTCCCACCATCAGGCGTAATCTGGCTACCAAGATACTGGAAGCACTCCACTGTCTCAACCTGTTGTCCAGCTACCACGAAATTGGAACGATTTTCTGTATTGATTTCCATCGACTTGGTCTTTCCGACATTGATTTTGAGACCTGCTGCCTTGGAGCTTTCGGTGAGGTCTTCGAGTTTGCTTTGCATGTCTTGTTGTGTTTGGGCGAGCAAAACAATATCGTCTGCCAGGTCAAGGTCGTTCAGTTGCTCCATGGTTGAAGGATTCCACGGCAATCCTCGGTTTGGTCTACAGTCAATCGATCCAGTCAAGATCTCATCCATTACGATGAGAAAAAGCAGCGGTGACAAAATACATCCTTGTCTCACTCCAGCAGTTACCGGGATTGGTTCGGACAAGACACCGTCGTGCAAGACCTTGCACGAAAATGCCTCGTACTGTGCTTCGATGAGATGGACTAGTTTCTCTGGGACCCCTCGTCGTCTAAGAGCAGCCCAGATGTTTTCGTGGTTCAGTCGGTCAAATGCTTTTTCGAAATCAACGAACACCAGCAGAAGAGAGTCCTGGAATTCGTTGATTTGTTCCAGTATTATTCGTAGCGTTGTGATGTGGTCCACACATGATCGTCCGGATCGGAATCCAGCTTGTTGCCGTCGGAGTGTAGCGTCGATTTTCTCCTGGATCCTGTTCAGGATCACTTTGCAGAGTACTTTGAGGGTTGTACAGATCAAAGTTATGCCACGCCAGTTACCGCACTCTGTTAGGTCTCCTTGATAGCGGGCCCTGAAAAAGTTATAGCCAAGTTGAAAAAACACGAAGTGATTTTCACGCGAGCGGATAAGGGTAATGCTGTAGTGATTTTGGACAGGCTAGACTACGACAACAAGGTTCGGGACATGATTTCGACGGGCCCGTATGTGGAATGCAGTTACAAAAACGGTAAGCCAAAAGACCCTCTCAATAATATGATCGAGGAAGCAAACAGCACAAGGCAAAAAGTGGCTGACTTAATGGGTGAAATAAAACTCGAAAGAAAATTCCTCGTCCCGAACCCAAAAGTAGCCTCATTGTATTGCCTTCCAAAAATTCATAAGAACCCAATCGCAATGAGGCCCATTTCTTCAAACATCTGCACACCAACCGAAAAAATGGCAGCGTGGTTGGTAGAAGAAATGCGGAAATATCCAGTTAAGCACGGCAAAAGTGTCCTCAACTCGGTTGACCTAGTGGAAAATTTGAAGGATTTCAAAGTGCGTCGAGGAGAGATTTTAGTCTCGTTTGATGTTTCCGCACTTTTTCCCAGCGTCCCCATTTCTGACGCCTTACGCAGCCTTCGCAGACACCTGGAGCGACGCCGCGCACCCCCAAACCAAATAGCAGCGTACGTCACCATAGCCGAGGTTTGTATGAATCAGAATTACTTCTTGTTTCGGGGTAAATTCTACAAGCAAACCTTCGGCCTCAGCATGGGAAGTAAATTATCCCCCCTACTGGCTGAACTCTTCATGAGTGACTTCGAAACAGATCTCGAAAAACGGGAGAAACTTTTCCCTCGTGTTTGGTGGCGTTATGTTGATGATATCTTCGCCACCGTAAAGGAACGGTATCTCCCGCAAACGCTTGAGGTTTTGAACAACCAGCATAGTTCGATTAAATTTACCGTCGAAAAAGAAGTTGATGGGAAACTTCCATTCCTCGACCTGTTAATTTCTAGAAAAGAAGATAACACGGTGAAATTCGGAATTTACCGTAAACCCACGTCAACAGATCACTATATTACGGTTGATTCAAACCATTTTGGAGCGCAAAAGCAAGCTGCCTTTCATTCGATGGCCCACCGTCTGTACAACATACCGATGGAGAGCCATGAATTCGAACTAGAAAAGCAAAAAATCTTGCAGGCTGGTGAATTAAACGGATACGATCAAGAATTCGTCAGCAAAATCCTCCGAAAACACGAAAGAAAAAAGCTCCGTAGCAACGCAACCACATTCAAACCAGAAAGAGATGAATCCCAAAGAGTCAGCCTGCCGTACCACCCACCACTGACAAATAGTATCAGTAAGATTCTCTCTAAACATGGTCTGAAAGTGGCTTACAAAAGTTCAAACACTTTGAAAGATCGACTGGTTTCTCTAAAAGACAAAGTGCTACCGGAAGAGAGATCTGGAATTTATGAGATTCCATGTCAAAACTGCCCGGCCGTCTATATTGGGCAAACCAGACGGAAATTCAGAACCAGAATCAAAGAGCACAAAAACGCAGTAGATAACAACAGGAGCAACGAATCAAGTGTAGCTGCCCACGCGTCAGAACTTAATCATCACATAGATTGGGGAAAGGTTAAGTTCAAAAAATGTGTACGCAAAGCGTCACATTTAAACGCATGGGAATCCATGTATATCACTACATCGGAAAGGCCACTTATGAACGAGGATGAGGCTCCAATCATATCACCGCTTTTCAACCTGCTCAAACCAAGTTTTCAACAACCCGACCACCCTTCGACGAATACTATTGGATAGTATGAACATGTATTAGTGTTTTTCCTTCATCTAGTCAGTCGGACATCGTCCTGTAGATGGGCAACATCGAGCCCGAAACCGGTCGACAAAAAAGGTAAATTTAATTCCTTTTTCCGTTAGTAAAAACGTTAAGTGTCGTGTCCTGTAATACGTCGTGTGTTATTTGTGTAGGTCTCCTTTCTTTGGGACCTTTACGAGGATACCCTGCATCCAGTCGGCCGGGAATGTTGCAGTATCGCAAATGTCAGCGAATAGACGGTGCAACATTTGTGCTGACAAGGCAGGGTCGGCTTTGAGCATTTCAGCAGGAATGCAATCGATTCCAGGCGCTTTGTTGGATTTCATGTCCTTGATTGCCGCTTCTATTTCAGCCAGCGAGGGCGCTTCCGAGTTGACGCCATTAATGCGACTTACTGTGGGCGCCTCGAGCTGCGGGTTCTGTTGGCCATTGCTATTTGTAACTCGAAAAAGTTGATCAAAATGCTCAGTCCAACGCTTGAGCTGATCTGTTCGATCTGTCAGCAGCTGACCTGCTCGGTTTTTCAGCGGCATTCTTGCATTAGTCCTTGCACCACTAAGGCGGCGAGAAATATCATATAATAATCGGATATCTCCAATGGCGGCGGCTCTTTCTCCCTCTTCGGCTAGGGAGTTTGTCCAGGCTCTCTTGTCTCGTCTACAAGCTCGTTTAACTGCCTTTTCCAGCTCCGCATATCGTAAGCGGGCGGCTGCTTTGGCTGACCCGGTACATGCCTGCTCAATTCCGACTTTCGCCTTTCTCCGATCATCGATCATCCTCCAGGTTTCATCCGACATCCATTCACTTCGTCTTCCACAAACTTTACCGAGAGTACCATGGCTCGTCGTGATAAAGGCATTCTTGATTCCACACCACTGTTCTTCGACTGTTCCGTCTGTCGGCAGCTCCGAGGCTCGGGATTCTAGCTGTTCAACGTATGCCCTTTTCACCTCTGGATTCTCCAACCGGCGGACGTCGTATCGACACCCGACTTTCTCCTCGCGCCGTTGGACACGCGCAACTCTCAGTCGTATCTCGCCAAGGACGAGGTGATGGTCAGATGCAATGTCTGCGCTTCGTTTGTTGCGGACATCAAGAAGGCTCCTTCTCCATTTTCGGCTGATGCAGATGTGGTCAATTTGATTTTCTGTTCGGCCATCTCGGGATACCCAAGTGACCTTATGTGCTGGTCGATGGGGGAAGAGCGATCCACCGATCACCATGTTGTTGTTGCCACAAAATTCTACAAACAGCTCTCCGTTTTCGCTCATCTGTCCTAGGCCATGGCGCCCCATGATGCGCTCAAAGTCCTGATTATCGGAGCCAATCTTTGCGTTGAAGTCGCCTAAGTGGATTTGAATATCACCCTTCGGAATTCTCTCAACCACGCTGTTCAATTGACTGTAAAACTGCTCTTTCTCCTGCAAATCGGCAACGTCAGTTGGCGCATAACACTGGACCATTGTAAGGTTTCTAACCCGTGTTCTGAATCTGGCTACGATTATTCTTTCGTTTATCGGTTCCCATCTTATGAGGGCCGCATGGGCCTGCGGGCTTAACAGGAAACCAACTCCTCGTTCCCGAGTAGCATGTTCTCCTCGTATGCCAGAGTAAAGCAGTACTTGCCCGGACTGTGTCTTGTGTTCTCCAGTGTTAGGCCAACGGACTTCGCTCAGTCCCAATATCTCTAGCTTGAGGCGGCTAGCTTCTCTAGCAAGTTGAGCCAGCTTTCCTGGCTGGGCAAGGGTCAAAACATTCCAAGTTCCAATTCTAGTCCGTGTTTTCATTGGCATGTGCTGTGTGTCGTAAAACTTTTGAATCCCTGGTCCGTAGATGTTTTCAAATGTTGAAGTTACAATTCGTATCAAGAAGAAGTGATCGTGAGCTCCCAGGAGAGTGGTCGATTTTTTCCCAACACCCCTGTTCTGTTGAACCGTTGAACAAGCGCGTCCGAAATCGGTTGGCAAAGTCCTATGAAATTGGATATTGGGGAATTGGAAAAGATGAAATTGAAGTGAGTGCTTACACTAATTAAATTTTTTGTTTTTTCAATGTTTTTTTTGCAAGAGTGAGCAAAGGCGCTATATCCAAGGTCAAAGACCAGAAATGATAGTGCATCGAAATCCGAAACTCTAAATTTTTATTAACATTGAAGAAGCAAAAACAATACTGTAAATTTTTTACTAATGAAAATAAGAAAATTTGTAAAATTATTATGGGGTTTTGGATTTCGGTACAGAAAAACATCATTTCGATCCACAGAAGGAAGAAGTCACACGGACCACCATCAAGGAGCACAGAAATTTAGCATATGTGCTCCCACCGTTAAAATCTCGCTTATAGTCATGGAAACGTATGGTACTGTTGTCCACGTTTCTTCTTTCTCTGTGTTCCAGTTGTCTCTGCGTCCAATACTGCACAGTGGGCCCGGCCAAGTTAAGATGAGTAGTAATTGTACTTTTACTACTCACCGGGATGCTGACAAGATCTGGCTGTGTATGTACCATAAGCATAAGCATAAGCATAGTTTTTAGTCTGGATCGTAACTCATAGAGTATGGTGGGATAAAAGTACGACCTTAGTGCTATCCTATCTTTAGAAAGTTTTGCCGGATGTTTTCCAAAAAACCAAGAACATCATTTGATTCTTTAGGCTTTTATCTCTCTTCTACAAAATTACGAAGATAATCGATCGACGCATTTGATAGCAGAAGTGAAAATGCCTAACTGCTATCGAAACGTACTCTTACCCCACCTTTGGGGCAAAACTTCGAATGATGTGGGGTAAAAGTACGACCATTCAAAATTCCACAATTCTGTAAGAAGTCAACAGGAAAATTATTTTGTATTAATCTCTGCTTACAGCAGCAGCTTCTTTGTTCGCCTCCCAAGTAACACAGATTATGCCAACTAGCATTAGGAAGTTTTATTATGGTTTAATTATGGCATTTTTTTGTGCAGCTCGTTTTATGGCGGTTTTATTATGGTCATGCAGAATGCTTATAATTTTTTTCGACCATATGTTTTCAGATGGTTTTGAAAACGCTAAGAAAACTTTTATTAAACATGCTGTTTTAGTTATTTTGAAAGAGTTATGAATGCTCTTTTTAAACTATAATAAAACACAAACCTAGAAGTTTGCTCCAAGCTTTCTTTTGCATGTTTTATAATAGCACTCAGTGCATGATTATTAAACCGCCATAAAACTTAGTGACAGTTCTCGATCAAGATGTCAAAACAGGACACGCTCAGATTAGATAGCACATATTTGAATTGGAACTCCCATTTTTACACATTTTTGGTAAGTTATGCGTGTTGGTTTTGAGTTAAAATTAAAAAAATACATCTTTGAAAACTGGAAATCACCGAAAGTGATATGAATATCTTTACAATATGAGTATTGAGTGAAAGGGCCCAAATAGTAGGAAAAAATTGTTGCTTGACGCCATCATTAATTCAAGATGGCGGCTTCCGCTTTTATTTTCAAATATAGTGAAAATATAGTGAAACCTACACAATATGGTTATAAGTTGAAAGTAATAAACGAGTAGAAGTCAAATTTCGTTGCCCGTCGCCATCTTAAATCCAAGATGGCGGCTACCACTCAACTTGAAAATACTGTAAATGACTGAAAATCGCATAAAACCTATATTATAGGGGTATAAGTTGAAAGAAATCAACCGGTAGAAGTTGAATTTCGCTATCTGACGCCATCTTGAAATCCAAGATGGCGGCTTCCGCTAAACTTTAAAATGTAGTGAATGACCTAAAATGACATGAAACCCAGGTGGTAGTGGGTTGAAGGGCTTAATGAGTAGAAGTCGAATATTGCTATCTTACACCATCTTGAAATCCAAGATGGCAGCTTTCTATAAACTTTAAAAATGTTCTATATCATTGAATATCGCATGAAACCTCCAAAATATGGGTGTTTGTCAATTGGGATAGGTTATAAAAAGTTTATTTTTGCATTCTGACGCTATCTTGAAATCCAGGATGGTGGCTTCAGCTGAACTTAAAAATACTGTAAATGAATGAAAATAGCATGAAACTCCCAAATATATTGTATTGGGTGCTAAGGCTAAATGATAGAAGTCAAATATCTCTTTTCGCGTTTCTCTGAAAATTTGTAAGTGACTGAAAATCCCACAAAAACCACCACAATACAGAACCTGTTCGTTTTTGGCAACATTCGATTTTGGCAACATCGAATTTGGCAACATCGAATTTGGCACATGTGCCTAAATCAGACGGTTAACAGAAACAACATAGCCTTATAGTTTTCGTTAGAATAAGGCCAATACAATTTAAACATAATAGCATGATAGGAATAATAGAATTACATAAATAGCAAAAAAAAACAAAAACTATAAAACAAACAAGAAAAGTGCTAAATGCATTAGAAACATAATGAAAAAATAATAAAATTGATTTAAAATGATCTAAATTGTCTTAATTCCAATTGTGAATTCCAGGACTCTCTTCTGCTGGTGTTCGTTGATTTCGAAAAAGCATTTGACCGACTGAACCACGAAAACATCTGGGCTGCTCTTAGACGACGAGGGGTCCCAGAGAAACTAGTCCATCTCATCGAAGCACAGTACGAGGCATTTTCGTGCAAGGTCTTGCACGACGGTGTCTTGTCCGAACCAATCCCGGTAACTGCTGGAGTGAGACAAGGATGTATTTTGTCACCGCTGCTTTTTCTCATCGTAATGGATGAGATCTTGACTGGATCGATTGACTGTAGACCAAACCGAGGATTGCCGTGGAATCCTTCAACCATGGAGCAACTGAACGACCTTGACCTGGCAGACGATATTGTTTTGCTCGCCCAAACACAACAAGACATGCAAAGCAAACTCGACGACCTCACCGAAAGCTCCAAGGCAGCAGGTCTCAAAATCAATGTCGGAAAGACCAAGTCGATGGAAATCAATACAGAAAATCGTTCCAATTTCGTGGTAGCTGGACAACAGGTTGAGACAGTAGAGTGCTTCCAGTATCTTGGTAGCCAGATTACGCCTGATGGTGGGACCAAGAAGGACATCGAGACCCGGATCAGAAAAGCCCGATTTGCGTTTGCGAGTCTCCGAAACATCTGGCGGTCACGCCAGATCTCTCTACGAACTAAGATCCGAATCTTCAACTCAAACGTCAAATCCGTATTGCTGTACGGGTGTGAAACTTGGTGCACATATGCGGTGACGACGCGAAAACTGCAAGTTTTTGTGAATCGCTGCCTGCGGAACATCATCCGCGCTTGGTGGCCTGGCAACTGGATCTCAAACGTTGAACTTCATGGCCGGTGTCATCAAAAGGCGCTAGAAATCGAGATTCGGGAACGTAAGTGGAGATGGATTGGCCACACGCTGCGAAGAGATGAAAACGAGATTTGCAGAGAGGCGCTTGACTGGAATCCAGATGGGCATCGCAGAAGAGGCAGGCCTAAAAGCTCGTGGCGGCGAAGTCTAGCCGCTGAAATCCGCACAGTTGACGAGAACCTCGGCTGGCAGCAAGTGAAGACGCTGGCTCCGGATCGCCAGCAGTGGAGATCTTTTATCTCAGCCCTATGCGCCGGTCAATCGGCGCTGGACCCTTAGATAGATTAGATAGATAAATTGTCTTAAAATAGTAGTTTTAATGTAGTATTACGTGAAAAAAAGTTGTGTTCAAGCGATTTTTATTGATTAACAGTATTTTAAATTCAGTGGAAGCTGCCATCTTGGATTTCAAGATGGCGTCGGAAAGAAAAAATCGACTTCTAGTTTAGCCCTTTCACCCAATACCCGTATAGTGGTGGTTTAATGCGACTTTTTGTCAGCATTAAGCATTAAAAGTTGAGCGGATGCCGCCATCTTGGATTTCAAGATGGCGTCTGATAGCGAAATTCAACTTCTACTCGTTTAGCCTTTTCACCCGATACCCATTTTGTTGGAGTTTCATGCGATTTCAAGTCATTTACACCATTTTAAAGTTCAGCGGAAGCCGCCATCTTGGATTTCAAGATGGCGTCAGACAACGAAATTTGACTTCAACTCATGATTTATTCCATGGGTCATTCAAAACCATTCCCTTTTCATTCAAAAAGTCTGTCCTCATTTACTGTACTAATGATTAACAACTCAGAAATGAGGAACTCATCCTTAGCGTGTAATTGGTTGGCTTGCGAAAGAAACGTCAAATCGTAGCTTTTTTTGGGGTCATCATTAAACCATAATAAAACTATGAATTGACTCACGCCATGTTGGTTTCAAAATCGAAGGGCACAAAATGACGCCATGTTGATGGATTCACAATGATAGCATTGGAAAATATTTTTTCAGGCCTTTTTCCATCAATTCCATCATGATTGACCATCAGATTTGACGAGGCGCATTTATTTTAAGATACTTTTTCATATACATTTTACCTAAAATCTTGACTGGCAGTAGAAAAGACGCTCAATATATGGTTAAAACATTGGTTTTTTAGCTATTAATTTTACCAGATCATATCTGAATAATGCTATCATCATTCATCAACCATTAAGCCTAGTCCACACTAGGAGACGGTTCGTCTCGAGACGGTCTCAGCGTCTCCCATTTTCTTCGGGAGACACTGAGACCGTCTCAGGTTTCCAACAACAACAACAGACAACAAAGTTCGTCTCATAACAAATATCGCAGTTCATGTTGCCTAGTGTGGACTAGGCTTTATGGTTGCTGGAAAAAATAAAAAAAACTTCGAGAACTGACAGAACCGAAAAAAAACAAAAATTTCTAACATGTTTAATAATAGCTTTTTAAAAGCTTTGGTGACCAACATTAATGACCAACAATTATATGTCTTGATGACGTTTCTAGGGTAGGGCCAAATAGCCTGATTTTGGCTTTATTAGAGTCCAGGTGATGTTATAGAATGCGCTTTAGCTTTTTATGAAGATTAATGCGATAGTCCAAACGATGTTTTGCTGACCATAATAAAGTTAAAATTGTTACTTGGGCTCTGATACAAATCCTATACATGGGCAAATAACCTGCGCGAATTTGGAGTTCTCCACTAACTGTCCATATTCAGCAGATTTTCGAAATCCAGTTCTCATCGTATTTGAGCAATTTTTCGCGCGAGCAAGTCTAATGAAAACAAAAATATGCGCTGATGTTTACTTCAGTAGACCCTTCGTACTTTTGCCCCATTTGCAGTTCGTACTTCTGCCCCTTCATGGTTTCTTATGATTCACAGTTTATTGTGCAGAGCAGAGACATAGTAATTAAATTCTTTCTTCGGCATTTGATAGTGATTTAAAACACTCTGTTGTGTTGTGAGCCTACTTGGTTGAATGATTCAACTGAATCAAAGCAATCGAAAGATTCCTTTTAATTCAACCACGGTAGATGAAAAGTTCATATACCAGTATTTCAATAGCAACTTACTACCTTCTTCAGTGAACGTTTTCGATCAATCAAAACCCCCCCCGTTCCTACGACCCTGGTACTTAGCATTAGTGATGTTCTGCTAGCGCATAAATTGTTGTTTGTATTTTTTATGCTTATTTCCATCGGCAAGCTGCAAGAGAGATGTTTACATATGCATATTTTTTTGACTTTTTTTATTCTTATTTTTTGTTTTCTGAAGCTTTTTTTTATAAATCGTTTATTTGAAACGGCTCAAACCACTAAGTTTTACGGAGCCGAGGGACCATTATTTTTTGAACAACAGTTGCTTAAGTTTAATTAACAGGGATTTTCGTATTGTTGTCCATATATTCGTTTTATGGATTCAAGATATTGAGTTCGTCGTTCATTATTCAAAACTATGATAGACAAAAAAGAAAAGGAGAAAGAGGAAAGGGATAGTTAAACGCGTAGATCGATAGATTTAAGATAAAAGTATATTTCGAACATATAGTCTAGGTCTACCATAGCCAACACATCCCTCACTGGAACGTAAGGTGGTTTACCTCGGGCCCGAAGGGAGTCAATCAAATTTGCTCTGGCGGTAAGATGGTCCTCACGCGACCAAACAATATGCTCGATGTCATGGTAACCCTGACCACAACGACACAAATTGCTGCTAGCGAGATTCAAACGATAGAGTATCGCGTCTAAGGAATAATGATTGGACATGAGACGGGAAAATGTTTTAATAAAGTCACGACTCAGGTCCAATCTATTGAACCATGGTTTAAGGCTCACCTTTGGGATAATCGAGTGAAGCCACCGACCCAACTCGTCCTCGTTCCATTTGCGCTGCCAGTTGACGAGAGCGTTTCTACGGACCAAAAAGTAAAATTCGCTGAAAGCGATTTGACGCTGATAAATTTCACCTTCAACTGCACCCACCTTTGCTAACGAGTCGGCCTTCTCATTGCCCACTATTGAGCAATGAGACGGCACCCAAACAAAGGTGATGGAATAGCAGCGTCTAGATAATGTATTCAATGATACCCGTATCTTCTCAAGGAAGTACGGTGAGTGTTTTCCGGGCCTTAATGAGCGAATAGCCTGAACAGAGCTGAGGCTGTCCGTAACAACGATGAAGTGTCCAGTAGGTCTTGCTGCTATACTGTCCAGTGCCCAATGTATAGCTGCTAATTCAGCGATATACACTGAGCATGGATACTGAAGTTTGTAGGAAGCGCTAGAACTTTGGTTGAAAACTCCAAACCCAGAGCACTCGTCGAATAAAGAACCATCAGTAACGTACATTTTTTCAGCATTGACGTGTCCATACTTTGCTTCAAAAATCCTGGGAACAATAACAGAACGATGAAGTTCCGGAATCCCAAGAATTTCAAGCTGCATGGACAAATCAAACTGGACAGAAGAAGTGTCGTAATCAGGGTGAAAATCACGAATGGGGGAACGATGAAGGATTTATTTGCATAGACATGAATTCATGATATATAGTCATATATCTAGTTTGAAAATTTTGCTCCAGTAGCTTTTCAAAATTTGCAATCACCAATGGGTTCATGACCTCACACCTTATGAGGAACCGGAGAGATAATGAATAAAACCTATCTCTCAGTGGGAGTACGCCTGCCAAAACCTCGAGACTCATGGTGTGTGTTGAGGGCATACAACCCAGCGCTATTCGAAGACAACGAGTTTAATGAATTTTCTGAAGCTTGTCTTTCAAAACTTTTAATTTGATCGAAGATATGACATTTTTAGCAGATTGTCCACTTTCGACAAAAAAAATAACAAACACATACATTACTCCACCTCTTTTTTCGATTAATTGCACCATTCCAGATCCAACTAAAACATAGAATCAACTTTGTGGAAGTGTTATTCAGGGAAAATGTTTGCATTTGGAGGCAAACTTCTGTGAATATTTAGCCATTTATTGTGTCAATAGTTATGTGACACGGACTGATTTGCAGCTTTCACAGATCGTCTGCAACCTCAAGTGCTAGACATCAGATTTTTCATTTTTCTTTTTCTTGTTCATCTCCGGAACAACCAGGCGAAACTTGTTAACGAAAAGTTCTGACTGGAAAACTACCAGATGCCCGTTAAAGAGTTCGTTTTGCTGTCCTTTACGTAATTTTTTAAGATATCTCCCCGCTATCGGTTCAAATATTATGTGCACGGTTTAACCACCGTGATTTGTGTATTTCTGCGAAGGGCAGGTTTTTTTTCTTGCTGAAATAAAGGCAGGCGTGTTTATAAGGCAGCTATATGAACTATTAAAAAAATTTAAAACACTTTCCCAATCAAGATTTTTGATTTGCGCTGGATAAACCCTCTAAAATTCCATACCTTCATTGAAAACCATCATCTTCACTTCATAGATAGTAGAATTGGAATGAATTAGCACACTTTAAAATCCATTAAGACTCCCTCAACGATTTACTTATAAGGCTGTTTCTCTAACTAGTACTTTCCTGAATTTTTCGAGCTCCTACCCAAAAAATTAACCTTCTGTATTGTGCGATATCTCAAAAACCACTTGACAGAACGTCGTAAAAATTTCCACATTTAAAAATTACACTAGTAGGAAGCTTCACAGAAAATTCAATTTTCATCCATGCATGCGAAGTTATTAAGTGAAGTGTGTGTTAAATTTTTTCGAACACACTCCTTAACTTGCGAATAACCCTTATTGCAACTTCTTACTAAACAACACGGACGCAAGCACGAATGAAAAACCTGTTGTGCTATTTACAAAACAAAACGAAATATATTTCGATCTTTAACAGTTTAGAATAATCCCCAGCCCTTCTTTTCGTGATGATGTTCCTTGACCTTGATGGTCACCGGAACATGCTTCTCGACGTAAACTGGCTTCTGGATGTAGACCGGGACGGGTTTTTCGACATGAACTGCGTACGGTTTTGGCACTTCGACGTACTCCTTGTGGACAACTGGCACTTTGACCTCGACTGGGTATGGAACTGGACGATCGACGTGGTATGGAACCTTCTTTTCGACGACATAAGGGATCTTCTTCTCAACGATCACCGGGACCTTCTTCTCGACCTCAACTGGATAGGGAACCTTCACTGGAACGGCCACATGCTTCTCGACCTCCACTGGGTATGGCACTGGGACTTTCTTAGTGATCGTTGTCACCTTCTTGACTTCCTTGTGACCCAGATGATCGAAGTGATGATGGTTGTAGTTGTCCGATTCCAGACCGTGATGGTTCTCGTACGATCCCAATTCCCACAGGCCACGTTTGTCCTTCTTGGCGGACTCGTCAACTGCGGCTGCTGATGCAATGGCCAGGGCCATGGACAACACTACGAACACCTGTCGATGGAAGTTATCACACGGATTGGTTAAACAACAACTTCGATAGGTGCTCAGCTTGGCTTGACTTGGTTGTTAAACTTACCTTCATGATTGAATGCTCCGGTTGGATTGGTCTCAATAGATGAACTGTTAACAAGCGAATGATAACTCTACTCGATCAAGAGGTGTCTTTTATATGGTTCTTCTTCGCATTTCACGGTCAAAGCATCAATTGAACTGAAACATTGAGGTGAACCTTCGGTTGTCGGTGGAATTGAACAGGTTATGAATTTTTCATTTTGGGTCTCAAATTTGTCCATTGAAATCTTAATTTAGATACGTTTGGTAAAAATATTTTTCTACTGGAAGAAAATAATCCAATTGATTTTGTGCGAAAATCCAGTTTTTTCATTTAAAGTGGATTCATTGAGTTGTTTTTGATCGTTACTTAAAACACACATAATTACATCTAACTGGTATGAAAAGTATCTGCCGAATCATAAAACAAATTTTATTCAATTAGCTTTGAGTTTGTCAATCGTGCCGTCACCCGTAAATGGCTCCATTTTCGAAAGACTTCCCTCGATGCGGAGCTCAATTCCGAAGTCACCAGAAAATTTTCCCATTAACGACAGTTACCATTCATGCACGAAAAGGCGTGGAAATATCATTTTCATAAAATTATACAGCTTAATTCTGTGACCTGCCAGCCAGCAGCCACTGAGAGTGCCACCCGCTACATGCTCATATCATAACCACAACTTATCCATATGCTTCCAGTTCGCCCAACTCCCGAATACATAGAAGCCAGGGCATTCAGCAACGAAGTAACCAAATGAGCTCAAACTTCCCTCTGCTCCCCAAACCGGAAGTCATACGGAGTATTACTTTCATGGACTGAATGTGGATGGGGAGGCATCGAATGACGACATGAGCTGAGCATCGTCGTGACTAAACGACAAAATTCCATCACCCACACAAACTCTAGAGAGAGCAACCGACAACTAGCCGCAGTAAACTCTCAACTGAAATGAAAATTTATGATTATGACACTGCACTGTTACAACATACATTGAGGGGAACTTCCGCCACAGGAAGGACCAAAGAGAACAAGTCGAAGAAGCAATTTGGCAAAAGCTTTCGTTCGCATCACAATACAAAGGTACCGTAAAATTCGTGGGGAAGATGAAAAAAGGCCCAATTGTGTCCTGTCTTCTCCGTTTTCAAAAGCTTGCGCGCCAAACTTCAACACAAGTGCTCTATGTATAGGAGTCATTATTGAATAACATCCCAGTTGGCGGCGACGTTTTGGCTGGGACAATGATTCACCAACAGCATCGAAGGAGGTGATGAAATTTTTCCAAACGAATCGACTAAGCAAAACAAAACGGATGAAAAATAAACAGTCGGCCTGCTTCGGTGAGGCTCGAAAGCGAGGAAGTGTTCATCACCGATGAACTCGGACAGTTTTCCGAAGGGGATTTTTCCGTTCATCTGGGGTGGAATGGGGCAGTTTGCGGAGCTTTTTTGGGGGTTGGAGTTTGTATGCCAGTTGGCGAAGCGAGTCGGTAAGAAGGCGTGAAGTTTGTTTACGTGGTTTAGTATGGTGCGAGCATCCACGGCGATTGCTTCTTACTACAAAATCTGTGTTATGTTTTTTTTGGGCTATTTTACGATTCCGGTGTTGATGCTCGAACTTTCAGCCTTTCAACTCTTCAAATGTTTACACAAAAAATGTACTTACCAAATAGGAATATCTCTCGTGTGTACTTTGGTGTCATTTTTTTCAATGCAAACCCATTCGTAGTTAATGGTCTCAACTGCAAGTTTCAATGAGAAATTTTATCCTTAGTTTTGCCGTTTTTGACAGATTTACAATAATCAAAATTTCCTACTTTGAACCTACTGTTCCTATTTTGATACTAGAGTTCTACCCTTTATTGGACCTAGATCTAAAATGTCAGTAAAAAGTTAGATTTTTCAAAAAAAAAAACATCCAAAAACTAATATAAAAACTAATACAAAAAATATATTTTCTTAAATAAAAAACACCATGAACTTATATTAGGGATTACTAACGATACAAATAAAAAACTTAATTAGAATATCTCGAATTGTTCCCTCATTAGCACATTTCTTAGCAGCATAATAAAAGTTTTTTTTTGTGTTTTCTTGTATCTTATTTACCTAGAGCTGACAAATGTTGGAAATGCTCGATATAGGTTTCAAATTATGCCCTTACGAAAATTAGCACCATTATTGGTTGATTAGTATTCAAACAAAAATTATATCAGGTCTAAAAATGGGAACATCTTGGCCGAAACTGTCCTATTTCTAGACCCTTCACATATTTTCCGGGTTTTCCAATGATTTTTTTTATCATTTTTGGAAAAATAGATAGGATGATTTGCCAATCGTTTAAAAGCTAAGCACATGATTTTGGTTTTTATGCTGTATTTCAGTCATTTCAATCGAATTTACTCGATTTTTTTGTCGATTGGACTCACACAGGATTGGTCAACAAGATCCAAAAGTTCAGATGATCGAAAATAGTGATATAAAAATTTAAAAAAATCATTTGAAACAGCTTGTCTGTGCCTAATTGTTGCACAGGCAAAACTTACATCGTGCCTAATGTTGTCCGATATTTTCCAATGGTTGAACATTTTAAAAACCTTTTTAAGGCTCAGCCATTATTTATTCAAAGAGGCTGATGTTTGTTACAGAAGCTTGTTATGAGAACTTAAAGTTCAAATGAAATCCAATTTGGAGGCGGCCCTTTTTGAGGGGGGTCTTCCATATAAACAGTTCAATGCACAATGGGAAAATTCTGACTCAAAATCGAAAAAAAAAAAGGAAGCAGCCGGTTTGAAAGTCTGGAATATCATTAATCACACGTGAAATTTCCTCAGAAACTCAAAACTTCCGTCGAATTTAACCGGAGCCATCTGAGTGAAGTGTTTTTTTACCTTATTTGCCCAGTATTGAGCTTTTCCTTTATATGTCCTACCAACATAAAATTTTGTTTCATTGAAATCCCATAGAAGGAACTGAAAGGTATTTAAAACTTTTTTTTAAAGTGACCATTAACAGGTGAAAGGATAAAAGGACGCGATATATTTTGCCCCCCTTTACCCCTATGAAGAAAATGGAATTTTATAAAATAATTGCTTTAGGACTCACTTGAAAGTTGATCGATTAATACGTAATGAATATCAATTTAAAGCTTAAAAATGGACTCAACCACGTCCAAAATTTCAGATCGTTCGTCTGATTTATTGAATATATCTTTTCAAAAAGTTAATTTATTTTGAATATCTTTTTCATGAAAGTGGGATTATTTGTAATAAATGTAACATCTGAAGCATGCATAACTTTTCAAGAAACATTCATTTCACATTGCAATCCTTCCAAACTATTTACCGGCTGAAAAACGGATTTGATCAAAATAAGTTTCAAGAAGTTATGACTGTTTATTTTCCTGTTGTCAAGAAATACTGTTTTTAAAGATTTCTTGTCTCGAAACTTGAGAAACAGGATTTTCAGAACAGACTTCAGATACTTTGCATAAAATGTTAAGTGAATGGTCGGGGTTAAAGATTTCAGAATAATTCTGATAAAAAGTACTCCCTCAAAGTCAAAGCAGTTTAAGTGACTTAGACACTTTTCGGACATTGCAAGTTGTTCGACTTTTTAATACACAGATATGTTTTTCAACGAAATTAATAATCTCAAAATTTAAATTTTAATATTTGAAGATAGAAAAAGTATTTTCATGTAAATATGTAGTGTCTTTGAAGAAACGCACTTATTAAGCAAAAAAAAGTCATATTAAAAGACAGTTCGAGTTTTTTTTCACTTGCGTGTAATCAATGAACGTGTTCAATTTTGTATGGAAATTTGTATGCAACAAGAAATTTTTGCAAAGAAAATCATTCAGAAAATTCAAATAAGCTTGAAAGGAAGTTTGTCTTTGATTAAATACTGATTTTACCTGTTCTTAAGCTTCATTTTTTTTTCGCCAACATGAGGAGATGCAAATTATTTCACGAAAAAAGTTATAACCATTTCAAAATAAATAATCCAAATCCATTGAAAAGTATTGTAAAATTGCAGGTTTTGCTTGCTGGAGCTTTCAATAATTTCATGACATGGTTTTGAGAAGGGTTTATAAATCGAAAAATTCATTGGCTATGAAAATCAGTTAATTGAGATTTTTTATTCCATCCTACGGTTGAACAGCTTCTAAATTACCAAACAAAAACACTAAAATTTAAATTTTTATTTTGAATTTTTTCTATGACAACGAATATCATTTCTGAAGTACAAGTTAGGATTTGTTTTTGTTCATATGAAATGTATTGCAAGAACTAAAAGGTATATTTCGAAAACCAAAAAATAAAGTTTTTGAATTTTTAGCACATCTTTGGTGATTTTTGAATTAAAATTTTCATTTCCCGTACAAATCAAAACACGTAGCGCTAATGCAGGACTAATCTATTGAGTCATGAATTTTTCAAAAATTTTATTGCTTTTTTTGGCAGTAAAAACAAGCAAACAAAGTTTTTGGAGGTATACAAATTAATAAATTTGAAATTTTCTTACAAATCTTGCAGTTGACTTATGTACAACATTGCGACAGAAAAAGATTGAACGGACCAATTGTTGCACGATCTGATATTTTCTCTGGTTATGTATGGATCGTAATTTTTTCCCAAAATGTTATGTTGTTAAATTGTCCAACTAACGTTTTGTTAAGAAAACCGATTCGATAAATGCTTTGTTCTGACGCAAAACCTTATTTGCCGTGGAAGGAATCTTAAGGTTTTGTTTAACAATTCGCACAAGAATCGTGCGAAAAAACATGATAAATTAAAACTGTGGGTAGATGTATATTTTCCATCAGAAAATATCTTAAAACGCCTCAATTCATCAGTTAACGTTCCAATTAACATGATTCAGTATTATTTTCGGGAAAAAGTTTAAAAACAGCTGAAATATTGTCTATTCAAGTCATGCTGTGCAATAATGGGTAAGGGGACAACGATTGGCAAATCACCCTATCACTGTTCATATCCATCACAGCAATGCAAGTTTTCCTTTAAAATGAGGCTTGGCCTGTTCAATAATGTGATTTATTCTTAATCTCTCTGATTTCTCGAAATGCCACCCACTTATTAAGCTAGATGTTTTATCCAAGAATAGAAAGCATTTTTAATAAAAATGTTGAAAATTTTATTAGAATAACTTTTTCTGGCGAATAGCGATATGATAGGATAGAGGAGTTCATTATTTGCATAGGAGTGTCATGAATCTATGCAAACGAAATGAGTTATTTCCGATTCTCAGCATTTTCGGACTAAAGTAGGCTTTGGTCCAAAGTAGGAGCACTCACCCTACTAGCTGATTTTATAAAAAAGTTCAAAATGAGTCGTTTGACTTATCGAATTTTTTAGAGCTTTGTATTCATCATTACTTGACCATGTTAGGCCATGTAAGCTTTATAAGTTTTGATAGTCTTTAAAAGTTTCGATTGAGATTATTTACAAAGTTTATCGTTTTCATATCATTGAAAAAATATGACAGAGCAAACAGAAAAAAAACAAATTATGTTGTAAATTTGTTCATTCATGCCACCTAAATGAATTATTTTATGCAAGGATTTTTTGTCAACAATTTTAAAATCAAATGCCCGGATTTTGCCAGATTTTTATATAAAATTGCCCGGAATTGTCCGGCCCGGATAGGTAGGGGAGAGTGGGGATACTTGATCCCCTTTTCTTATTTTCACCATATCTTTTTGGAAAAATTTAGCAACTCGCCGTCTTTGACATTTTCTGACAGCTTGTAACTTCAAGTTTCTATGCTCCACAAATTAGAACGATACTCGAACCCGTTGATGAACAAGAAGCATTTTCGTGGGAGTAAAAAAATTAAGGTTTTTTGTGAAGTTAGGGGAGACTTGATCCCCTATTGAAGGATACTTGATCTTTTATTCAGGAAGCCCTAATCCTTGTATAAAAATCAAACAAAACCCCAAGATATAATGTTAATTGACTATTTTGGTCATGTTTGTTCTCATTTCACAATTTATAGCAGACATAAGAAGAAAATTCTTTAACTTTGTCTCAACGCTAATAACATTGCATACTTAAAGGAGCAATTTTTTATAATAAAGAGAAAATTAATTATTTTTGCTCTTTTCTTCAGACAATTGCTTGATAAATATTAGTTTTTGCATAAATATTAGTAATTTCGTAATCAGCAATCATAACAATAAATTCAGAAGAAGAATATGCCGTTTGGAAGGGGGATCAATTGTACCCAACTCTAAGGGATCAATTGTACCCATAATCAACATTTTAGAAAACTTTTTCTGAAAAAAGTTGAGAGTTTTCCATTACTTTGAAAATATGGCATCATGAAGTTCATTTTACGCTCGAACGATTGATACATTGGAACAAATATTTTTTCATAATTTACCCATGTAAGCAACATTTTAAAGTGATAAAAAAAGATCTTCAAGTTACATTTTGTGAAATTTTTCATACAAAGTTCAATTACTCAAACAATTATTTTGTTAAAAAATTTTAAACTACAAGCATTGTTATTTTGCTCATTTTGGCACATTTTTCTAGAACATTTGATCTTTGTAAGACATTCCAGTTTCGAGATATAGCTAAGGAATCAAGTATCCCCAGGAATCAAGTATCCTCATTCTCCCTACTGAAAAAATTCTGGCAACCTTATGATAAAATCGAACACAAACACGTACAACACCTCTATGAAACTTTATGTTTCCTCTAAGAGATTCCTTTTTTCTTAACTCTAAGCGTAGGGAAGAGTGGGGTTTTATGAGTCTCTTTTATTCTTTGCTTCATAACTTCTTATTATAAAAGATAAATAGGAAAAAAAAAATAAATGCATTAATTTTCCGAGCTCTGACTAAATATTTAAAAAAAAGTTTTTTTTTTAATTTTGAAAAACTGTGGGGAAACGTGGAACACCTAACCCAAATTGACTAGATAACGTGCAAGGTTTATGCGTCGATCCAAAATTAAAATTTCATAATTCATTCAGTTATTTTAAAGCAATTTTAGATTAAGAAATAAAAAAGAGAGTTGTGTATGATCGAATAGTTCCTAAAACCTGACTCGCGAAAGTTTCGGGAAAATTCCTTATAAAGGATTTATGTTCGTCTCTATCGAATTAGAAAAGATGGACAAAACATTTTTCACAAATCTTCATTTAGCATAAGAAAACTTTACAGAAAGTTATAACGTATTTTAAGTTCTGAATGTGTATTTAAACCCCGAAATATAGGTGGCCCAAGATACCCCACAAAATGTGGCCCATGATTCCTCACAAGCAATGATTTGCAAATTGGTTGCGTTTGTGTGACTTATTGATGTTTCATCAAAAATTCCTTTTCCACGTGAAAGAACATGAAAAAAATCAAGATCATACGCGTATGAGCATATTTTCGATATGTACTTCAGGCCTCCCACGGATCCAATTTTGCGGGTGCTTGTTTAATTATGTAAGTACATTTTTCTAGGCTATTTAAATAAAAGAAGCATACCATACCTACATAAGTCGACAAAATATAGAAAAACATGCTTACGAAAAGCGACGACGATGACAGTTGGATTGAGATTTTTATCTCAACACACAGCTGAGATATTAAAAGTGGCCCACGTTTCCTCATGGTCCACGTTACCCCATTCTCCCCTACATCTTTCGAGGATATGATGCCTAGCATCTTACAAATGCTAGAACTACCAACGCACAGAAAGAATGTATGCCGTGACCGGGATTCGATCTCATGCCCACTGACTGAGAAGACTTGAAGGCTGTCCTCTAAACCACGAGCTGCAGTAAAAATAATAAAAAAAACCAGCTTCGTTTCTGACCGTTGATAACTTTTGGAATAGCTAGCAACCTATTTCACTTTTGAGGAACAAGGGACAAACTACCTCTTGATATCACCAAACTTTTGTACTATTTGGTGAAAAATTTCTCGGGTCGTGAAAATGCATAATCCGTTTAGTTAAACCATCTTCAAAAAAATTTGATAAATGGGTTTTCCTGTTAGTTTAAGTTTTCCTCCAGCTAAGATTGTAAGGTTGAGAGAATTATTCAAAAATATTATTTCAACTTGGTAATTTAGGTCTACCGCCATAAACTTTAATTTAATTGGGATCAATGTGTATTTCTTGCAGCCTATCAAAACCAATCGAAAGGAGAAAGCCCTAATGTTGAATTTGCATTCAAAGGGAAAGAGAAATCCCAAAATCAAATGGTATCAACCGGAAGCAGGCTGCTGCTCCCTGGGATTCGATAAAACCCACAAGAAGCATAAATTAATCCCCGGAATCTTACACCAGCTGCTTTTGATTTCTGTAACCCGGTGAGTTTTCTTTTTCGAGAGTAGAAATTCCATTTTCCAACGGAAATCATCCTCGATTTCGGTTGGTTTGAGTGATTCTTTTTTCCCAATTCGGTTGTTTAGGAAAGATTTTTGTGGATCCCATCTGATACCGATCTAAAGCCTCATGGCAGTCGGCAGCTCAATTGGAATGAAGGGATTGACTCGATGCTCGATCTCGGGGAAAAGCTTCACCGAGGTTATTTATTGGGTTCGTTCTCCGTTTCGATTTTCCTGCCAAAAATTTGGTAATGTTTTTGCTTTGGTTTTTTCGTACTTAGTGTTATCTGCTGATCCAGGTTTCACTTCCGTCTAGGATCAAGGCCACCGTGGGGAGACATTTTAGAGAGTGGAACTGGGAATGTGAACTGGGGACACACAAAAACAACATACCGTACCAAGTCGTTTCTTACCATATCGTCGTCATCGATCTGATGAATATTTATGCTTTCGAGGATGGTTTTCCCTTCTCCTTGGGATCCAACATTGATTTGTAATGAAAATTGGCTTCGTTTTGCATGACCTAAAACTCTGAACTGGTATCCCAGAATCCACCCATCTTAATGGGGAGAAATTGATGGAAATTGTTGAAATCTCCCACAGCGTGTAGGAAAATCAATTCAGTCGAGGAGCCGCACAGCAGCCAAATTTCAATATCTATTTAGCCTTTGAATCGCAGTAGGCTCTTTTTTGCGGCTCTCGTCAACCGTCGGCTTTCCGGATATCATCGATTTGACAAATCCACTTTGACAAATTTGATGACACATCAAAGTAACCGGAGAACTTTTCCCGGTCGTGGAATGGTTACACTCTTAATCGCAATTGATTTACTTGCCCTCACTTTAATGTCAAACCGGACAGAGGCCGAAGCAAAAAAAAAAAAAATTTCCCATTCATGGGGATTGAGTGGACCAAACATTTTTGGTCATCCGTGGCACGTGTTGAACTTCTTTTTTCCGTTGCTGTTGTTGTCGTCGTCGTTGGTTTATTAGTCTGGAATCCTCTTGAGAGAAGAGCACTTTTCGCTCTTCATTTGTGGCATCGTCGCTGGATTGGGCACACAGATTGGATGGATGATGATGACGGCCTGGACATTGCCAACTCGTATGTGACAACCGGGGAAAAATTGCACACGTATCAACCGAAAATCTGGCAAATGAAAAGAAGTCCAATTGAATGGAGAAAGTCATAATCCATCCATCATTTCTGGCTCGGTGTCTCCATATTGGATAGATACCCATTTGGGCAGTTTTTTGTCGTTGTTTTGGTGCCACTTCGTCCATTTCGATGTCGGCACTTCTCGGGTTCGGTTGGACTTTTTTTTTTCGTAAGGACACATGGGACATGTGATTGAAGCCAGTTCCGGTGGAGGTGTTGAAGGATGGATGGCAACAGACTGAATCAGTCATGTCGGCTAGCCAGCTTGACGGAAAACAATCACCATCACCTTCATACTGGATGTATTATGCAAAAAATGTGAGTGGATAGGTAATTTTATTTTTTTTTCTTTCAAAAGTAGCAGTTGGAAATCTGACCAACCTTATAATGATACTTCCGAAAGTTTGTTTTTTCTGTCTCATTTTTTCAACTGCAATCAATATGTTCTATGGACGAAACGCATTGAAAGGCCAATCAACCCTACTAGGTAGATTATTTCATCACCTGAAAACATCCGTCAGTGAGCTCTTGATATTGATGAATAGTCCCTGAATCCCTCAGTCCGATACAGAAGCGAAAAGTTGAACGATACCCCGTCGTTTCCGAGACACCTTCATCATTAAGTATAAAAAGAAGTTTGACAAAACTGAAAAACCAAAATTTCTGTATCTTCTACCACAGCAATAACAAAGGTATTTAAGCTGAAAATAATATTAAAAAATATTTGAAAATCATATACAGCACCATAGACACCACGAGTTACAGGTTGAAGACAGAGAGAAGAATAATGTACGGTAAACTGGAGGAACTTTGATCATCGGGGTAACTTTGATCAAAATGAAATTTTTGCAGATAATCATCATTTACTAAGTCTGAAGTTAAAATATCTGAAAACTGTTTTCTACGTTTGAAAGCCTATAAATAGGTGAAATTTGTTTTGGAGTGGGAGATTTTTTACATTACTGAAAATGTTGTTTTAAAGTTTTAAAATATCTGTTTTTTCGAAGACTCAAAAAAAAACACCTTTCCTGATAAAATGATAGCATTCAGAAGTAAATAGGTTGTTTTATATTAAAGTTAAACTTTTGTCCTTTGTAAAGGTTTAGTTTTAGAGTTATTTTTATGGGCATCATATGATAATTTTTGGATATTTAAAAAAACAGATATTTTCTACGAGAAAGCCTGTGTAAAAAAAATGGCTTAAATGGTTAATACTCAATAAAAAAGAACATAGGAACAGTAAGAGGAACAGGAGAATTGCATGATGGTGAAATTTCATTTGTTTTTGAGACCAAACAATATTGATAAATGTTTACAATTTTAAGACTTTTTTTTAAAACCTCTAAATTAGCTCAGGTATGGAGAAATGGGATGAGTCAAAATGAGCTATGCCAACGATTCAGATGGTGTTATGTCTTATGCATTTATTTTTCGATTATGGTGATGCTGCAATTCATATGAAAATAATAATTAACTTGCACCAGCATCGTTGCTGTAGGGATTACAATTATGAAATAATTTGTCTAAAACATCTCGATTGAGTTTGACGATAAGCAGGTCTTGTAGTGTGTCCTCCCCAAGCGAGGTTCGATGGTCCGAAAGCGTTAGCGCAAGTGCGCTGAACGCACGTTCCACGGAGACTTGTGTGGAAGGCACCGCGTAAACTACTGCTGCTACAGCAAAAAGCTCCTTATGGGTTTCCTTTTTCTTCAGCCAGTAGTTCCACACGTCGATGTTGTGTGGTTGGCGAGGACCTACGTCAAGAAGAGTGAGCTGTTCTTCTATAGTGGAATTCTTGTTTGAACATTCTCCGTTAACGTTTGAGCTTGAAAATGAACCTCCGAACATGTTTGTAAGCAAACTGTCGAATTGGCTGTGTGGTGGCGGCTTATAGAATACTACCACTGCACTGGGATACTGGTCCACGTCGTAAAAGGCGACTTATCCAGTACTTCCCATATGCGTTAGTCATTCTTCAAATGCGACTATCACATTGGGAGGGGGGAACCTTGGCTTGGTTTCAAGCCAAGTTTCTTCAGGGAGGATTCACCAATTGTGCTTATTGCCATTAATGCGCATGCACTAGTTGTATTCTCCTAAATTTTGTAAACACCCGCTTCAAGGTGGTTCTGTGCCTGCGGGCCCCAAAGTGGGGGTAGGAGGGTGTATAATAATCCTATCTTAAGCAGAACGTTGTTAAGGTCTGCACTATAGCCAGGCACTGGTGCAAAAGGCCGTATTTTTCCTGGCAACTCGTGGGATTCAGATTATACACACGATTTTAAAATTTTCATCCTGTATAGGATACCCCGCTTCATGCGTCGATATGAAGGTGCAGTGGTTCTTGTGTGTGATGGAAATATGTGTGGAATTCTTTGATAGAAATGCTTTCTATCAAGGTTGCACAGATAAATCTGCAGCACAAAAGAACCGCTACACTGAACTTATGTCGTTTAATCCTTAATGGAACTGCATCAATCGCCTTGGTCCAAGAATCCTATTTCCGAAATGGAACTTTTTACTTAGGGAATTTGCTCAAACCAAACTTTACTGTGTTCAGTGTAATTGGAATGACTAATGCCCGAATAATGCCTCGTGCATGTATATTGATAAACAATTCTTTAAATGCTACACTTATACCCAATCTAACAACAAGAGATATTTGCGTCGTTCAGGTTTCGCTGCCTGATAGAAAATACGTCAACTGTTCAGCATACTCACCATATGAACAATCATCCCCTACGGATGATCTAAAAAATGTCATTTCATTCTGTGAATCACAAAATATACCTCTTGTAATTGGCTGTGATGCCAATGCCCATCATTTTGTATGGGGTAGCTCAGATATCAATCTGAGAGGCTTAAATTTAATGGAATATTTAAGCTGCACTGATTTAGAAATTCTAAATGTAGGAAATAAACCAACTTTTGTTAGGTGTGACAGAGAAGAGGTGATTGACATCACACTTTGTTCTAGAACAATTTCTCAGGAAATTTCAAATTGGCATGTGCCTAACGAAGAATCGATTTCTGACCACAGGTTTATCTATTTTGAACACTCAGGTGAGTTTTTAGAAACAATTACATTCAGAAACCCAAGAACAACTAATTGGGACCTATATTTGGAGCATATTGATATTCAATTTCATGGATATACACCTGAAATTACTACTTCTCTTGAGTTGGATGAAGTGGTTGCAAAAACCACTGAAATTATATTAAATTCTTATGAAGAAGCGTGTCCCTTACGAACGTTGAAATTCAACAAAAACAGTACACCATGGTGGAACTCAAATCTCAGTAAATTACGAAAAAACTGCAGACGCTCTTGGAACCGAAGGCGCACGGAAGGTTTTGATGCTTTCAAGTTGGCTCGCAGCGCTTACCGGAAAGCAACAAGAGCTGCCGAACGCTCAAGTTGGCAGATCTACTGCACAAACATTTTAAGCTTGCACGAAGCAAGTAGGTTAAATAAAGTCTTAGCCAAATCAAAAGATTATCAGGTTTCATACCTTAAAACCCCTAGTGGTGATTATACATCAAACGACGAAGAAACATTAAGTTGTCTATTCAATACTCACTTTCCAGGATGTGTTGATCAAGATTCATCGATAGAGCCTGAGTTCTTTTCTGGAAGTCTAGATTCCTTGCATTTTGCTCGGAAAATAGTTACTACAGAATCGATCAAATGGGCAATCGATGGTTTTGCTCAATACAAATCTCCTGGAAGTGACGGTTTATTTCCAGTTTTGCTTCAAAAAGGTTTCGATCATTTCAAACACATATTAAGAAAAATAATGATAAGCAGTTTTGCTCATGGATATATTCCTAAACTTTGGCGGCAGATAGCCGTGAAATTCATCCCTAAAGGGGGACGATCATCATACGACGAAGCCAAAAGCTTTCGTCCTATTAGTCTAAGTTCATTTCTATTAAAAGCACTTGAACATTTAATTGATCATCATATCAGGCAAGAATGCCTTGTCCAACATCCGCTTAATGCGACACAACATGCATACCAAACAGGAAAATCAACATTAACTCTTCTGCACAACGTAGTACATAATATTGAAAATAGTTTTTCACAGAAAGAATCATGTCTAGGAGCATTTCTAGACATAGAAGGAGCATTTGATAATGTCTCGTTTACATCAATAATGGATGCGGCACTACTTCATGGAGTGCCTAGTGTTATAACTAACTGGATTAGCGCAATGCTAATCATTCGTCTTTAAGACAGGCTTCAATAACAAAAGTTAGCACACGTGGTTGCCCACAGGGAGGTGTACTATCACCTCTTTCGTGGAACCTAAAGCTTAGTTCTTTTAGAAATGGGACACTTTCTTTTGCTAATAGCTCATTTACTTGTAATCGGACTTTCAAAATTTTTACAGCATTATGTTGCCTGTGAAAAGTACTATCAGACCAATTTTTTCCAAAATTTAAAATTTACGCTTTTTTGAGATATATTCGATGCAAGAGAAAATGAAAAAAATAATTTTGCACAGTTTCCTTAAAAATCCATCATTATTAAATTGATAGCTGACAAAACCGTTGATTGTTCAAATAATTACTGTTTGTGAGTGGTGGAAAAGTTGCAAATACTATCAAAAATGTCCACAAAGTTCAAATCAAGCATTTTAGTGAAGCACATGATCGGCAACTACGGTTAAAGGGAAGTCAGGGAAGTGAAGTCTCATACCAACATTTTTAATTTTGAATAAGCGAAAAACTAAGTGTAGATCACTGAAATGTCAAAAAAATTTTCCCCGATAAGCTGAAAGTGTTGCCTAGATATGAGTTATTCAAACCTAACCTCAAACAACAATTTTTTGCTAGTTCCAGAGCTCGTAAGCTGTGTAGCTGGTAGCGAGGCAAAGAGACAGATGATTTCTGATGGACGACAAAACTTATGAAAAACCCTATTTCAAACATATTCAAGCGTTTGAATCATAAACCATGTACGTTCGTGGCAAGGTCCCTAGCATATTACAATATGTATTTGCTGGTTGTTTTGAATAAAATACAATGATTTACCAAGAATATGCTCCTGTGGAAAACACAATAATTTTTAGAACGAAAACTTTGGTTTTCGCTGTTTTTAAAAGCCTTAAAACGAGTAATCTTGTGTGGATCTTTCACAACCTACGATCTAAACCAACCGATTATATTTTAAGTTCAATCTCATAATGGTTTTACTTCATTTTTGACGAATTTCACGAGTAGAAATTCCATTTAAAACGTTTCAAAGTGGCTCAAAAATAATCAAGTTTTGTTAATTTGCAAACAGCTATATCCACTATATTTTCCTCAGCTTATTTCAAAAGAGATGCATTGGACCGAAAAGTAGCAGAAATTGATAGAGAATAATGCAGCTACCTAAAATACAGATTAGACGATGTATATGTTGGAAAAACTGGTCAAAATCATGACTGAAAAAAGTGTGCGCCAGCCAATGTGAGGTGCCAAGAGAGAAGTAGAAAAATTTCTTACAAAAAAACGATAAATATTTTTTTTTTAAATTTTTTCATGAGTTATCATAAGATTACCTTCATTTCCTTCATAGAAAGTATTACGATTAAACGAGTGGTTTTTGAGATACAGGCATTCGTAACTGTCCCATTTCTAAAAGAACTAAGCTTTAGTTGCAGACGGCTTGTTGAGAAAACTCAATGACCGTGGAATACCAACCTATGGATTCGCAGATGATTATCTTCTGCTAGTAAGAGGTTTGTGCATAAGCACATTATTTGATATAATGCAACAAGCTCTGCGCTCTGTTGAACGATGGTGTTCTCATGTAGAACTTTCAGTTAATCCTCTTAAAACTAATATTGTTTTATTTACTAAAAAACGTATCACCCGCGGGGTGCGCCCTCTGCTGTTTTATGGTTCCGAAATCACCGTGTCTAATCAAGTTAAATATTTGGGTGTCATTCTTGACTCCAAATTAAACTGGTCTGATCACATCGAATTCAGAATTAAAAAAGCATGCATGGCTTTCGGACAATGCCGACGTGCAATCGGAAAAAACTGGGGACTCAAACCCAAACATATTCACTGGATTTACTCCACAATAGTAAGACCAATTCTGGCCTATGGGTGTCTAGTGTGGTGGCAGAAAGGAGAAGTTGCAACAGTTCGGACTAAACTAAATCACCTTCAAAGAATGTGTCTCTTAGGGATGTCCGGATCGTTCACAACAACTCCTACTGCAGCACTAGAAGCTCTGTTTTCTATCAAACCTCTACACTTGTTCCTAAAACAGGAAGCCTTCTCATGTGCTTTCCGTCTACAGGCAGTTGGTCTCTGGCTGTCAGGAAATATCGAAAGATCATCGAATCATACAAATGTGTGGCCTGAATTAGTTAGATTAAACAAGTTTAATATAGCGCCAAACGATTTAACACTCTCGAGTAGTTTTCCCTACATGGGATTCAAAGTCAAATTTCCTTCTCCTCAAGAATGGTTATCAGGTTTCGTAGAGGACCAAATGTCCTCTCATATTGTATTCTATACTGACGGTTCATTATCAAACGGCCGTGCAGGTGCAGGAATTTACTGTCACGAGTTGAACATAGAATATGCTCAACCTCTAGGAAAATACTGTACAGTCTTTCAAGCTGAGCTATATGCTATTATGTATGGAGTGCAAATTGCACTTCAAAAGAAGATTATGTTCAGAACAATTTATTTCTGTTCAGATAGCCAAGCAGCTATCAAATCACTCAGTGCTTCCAGTTCTAGATCAAAACTGGTAATCGCATGCCGGAAAGCAATCGAAGAACTTGCTGAAGGCAATGGATTAAACCTTCTATGGGTACCCGGACATAAGGGAATTTTTGGAAACGAATGCGCCGACGAACTCGCTAGAGCTGGGTCGGAAAAGGAATTTTACGGACCAGAGCCGGCTGTCCCAATATCACCATGTTGGTTCAGAAACCAAATTCAAACTTGGTCCTCTAACCAGCATGAACGATACTGGGAGGAGTTGGACACTTGTCGTCAAACTAAATTATTTTTAGAAAAACCATCTCCAATCATATCGAGTTACTTATTAACTTTAAATAAATCTCATTGCAGCATCTTGATCAGAGCACTCTCCGGTCATTGTAAACTCAACTATCACATGCACAACATTCAGCGTGCTGAATCCAGATGGCTGCAACGTTACACGATTTGTCTATGTATCGTGTGACCAACATCTTTTAAATAAGTGGTCGTGAATCTCGTTTTTAAGCTTTTTTTCCTCAGATTTAAGCTTTTTTTGCCTTGAGAGCATAGGAGACGAAAGCTTAAATCTGAGCAAAAAAGCTTAAATCTGTCAAAACGAGGGGAAACAAAGGGGAAATCTGAGAGATGTGCTCCATACGGTTTGTATAGCGTTGCCGCCGTCTGGCTGAATCTCCAGTATGTGGTAGTTGTGAATCAGATGTGGAAGATCCCTTCCATCTTATATGTAACTGTCCCTCATTTGCCAGACTACGTTTTTGTACTCTGGGATCTTATGCTTTAAGCGAATCTGAGTTTAAGAAATTGAACTTAAAAAACATTCTATCATTCCTTACCGAATGTAGAAAAGAGCTTTAATGCTAATAATCCCTAGTGGAAAGGCTTTATGCCATCTTAAATAGATTGAATTTATTTCTTCCTTTTATAGGTTTTTTAGGTTTCTCAGGTAAATGACGAAATCTCGGATAAAAAAAAGGCTAGGCACAATTTTCCCGTATGTTTGGATAACGTGCCGCTATTAAGCCTACCCCCATTCTGATACCTGATACCTGAACTGTCGAGTTCGTCTTCGGTGGAGATGGACGGCTCAGTTGCCTCCGTAGATTTCGTTGCGGGACCTTCTGCTTTAAGCTCCGAAAGCCGCACAGATGTCGTGATGATGCATTTCTGGAAGTGAAGTTAGAATTTAACCATTGTCAAAGAATCAAAACAGTAATTCCATAAAATATAGATCTAAAAAAACACTATGATTCACATATTGCATTGTACCAAAATCTTCGGACGCGTTGTAGAGAACTGGTTTTTTAAGATTAGAAAATTTTACTCTGAAATATAATTTAAGCATTTTTTTATGAAAAAAGAATTTTAAGAAAAATTGACAAAAGGGTGTTCGTTTTTAAATTTTTATCATAAAATGTACAAGTAAAACATGTCCGAATCCGAAACCAGTTTGATGGTGCAGTCGGGTGTTCAAATTTATAGGTACAAAAAAAATTGTTTATAACTACTTTGTATTGACTACTTATCAAATGAAGAGGACTACTGCACTGAAAAAGCATTAATGATAGATGTTCTTTCACCTTCATGTATGTAATTAAGTTAAATAAAAAAAAATCATTTTGAAATATTTTTAAATATTTCGAAAATAGCTCCATTTAGTGAAGGGTGCACTTTGATCATTTTTGTTACAATTGCATCAGACATCGTCATTTTTAACTAGAATGCATTGTATAAAAATTAAATTCAAGTACATACAAAAGTGTTTCATCAAAATAAAAAATATTATTTTTTTTTAAATAAAATTGAAGTATTACTTTTGGAGGTCCTTCTTTTCTTCATGGAACTGCTGAATAGAAAAATAACCTTATTCTAAATGCTTACCCGTACTTCTTCTTTCTCATCCGGTGAGAACAATGATGAATTTCTGAAATGCCTTGCCTTGCCTGCCTTGAAAGGCTTGTTTTGCTTGAGTTTGTCCAGTCGTTCTGATAGGGTTTCAGTTAAAAGCGAAGCTAAATCGTTTTTAACGAGGCTTACTTTTCTTATAGTGTTCAGCCAGTGAAGGTAGAAGTCTGATAAACCAACGTGTTTGTCCTGCATAAGTACAGTGCACTCATACACTGGCCGAAATGCATTTACAAAATTGGAAATGAACTCCCAACTGTTGGTTAGATCTGTAATAAAAAATACAATTATTGTTCGGTTCTTGTTTCAAGGCTTAGTTATTTTATTTACCAAGCTCCTCGTGTTCAGAACCCAAATTTGTGGTGTAAAAAGTTTCATTTTGTTTGAAATGCTCCAGCATTTTATAAACGCCACCCCATCGCGTTTTGGCGTAAAGAGGCTGAAGGGGTTTCTCTTCTGTGTCAAAATAAACTTTATAGGCGACTTTACGACAGTTCTTGGCAACTGCTGTTACCTTTTGAATCTCTTCGGCAAACTTCTTGGTCACGTCCGTTACAGCTAACTGCAGAGTATGCACTGCGCAACGTATGAGGTTCACCGAATCTTTCAGCTCCTGGATTAAACTCAGTATGTTGCTGTCATCCTCAACCTCATCGTCATCGTACTGCTCCATTCTTTGAAGTTCAAACTCTTTTTGCAACTCCTTAACGGCTGCGCACATATTGGCGCCGTTATCGCAAGTTATCGTCCACACATTTTTCAGGCTCATCTCAAACATGTCCAAAATTTCCATGATTTTGGTTTTCAGAAATTTGCCTGTCGATTTGGATTTCAACTCAACCATACCTATAAACAATTGTATGCACCATATATAAAATTCCATTTAATTTTATTAAATTTAACTTATAGATCACGATTTTTTTGTTAGTAATTTTTCAGTTTCACATGATAAAAATAAGCAATTTTATTTATCTTCAACGCATCTTGGAGCAAAATGTGGCAAAATTAACTATTTTTGTACTAAACCGCAACTGTGGGTAAAATTTAAGCTAAGATCACAATTATAAATCTGTGGGAATAAATGCATCACTGAAAATAACATCAAGTTATACAACTTCAAGAGACTTTTTATGTTCTTAACCCTTTCCTTTCCATGGTAGCACAGGTGATCCACAATTTTGCACAGCTCGCATTTGTACTGGGCGCTTTGGATCAACACCATTTTCTCACCGAATGTGTACCCAAGCAACCAAAAGTCTCGTTAAAAAGGTCGAACACAGCTTAATAAGCATAATCAATGTGCCGAAGTTCGTTTTATTCAGCCCAAAATTTAAGTTCTTATTGAAACTTCCATTACAGTTCCATTACAGATTTGAACGGCCTTCTATTCAGCCCACAAGTAAACGTTTAATCAGCAAAAAAAATTCTCTTCTCTTCTCTTACTTTGGTCACCACCAGCCAATGTGCTGCTGCTGGATTCTCGGCATCCATCTTTATTCCTCCCATCACCTCCCTCAATTGATTTTACTTAATTGGTTTGTTTTTAACTTTGTTCGATACATGCCAGCTCGCACGCCAGTTTCTGCTACACAATTATTTGATTCGCTTACTCAAGCAATCAAACAACCTAATGGAAAAAATTAGTCCTGGTACCAGATTTGAACCTGAGAATACCCTCAAGTGCAGCCAGCGGCCAGCAGCAAAGACGCATGTTGATTATTACTAAGAAACATTACGAAACGGCGTATAAATCAATCATCCGCCAAAATAATAACGGTTTTAAAGAAATGGAATTCCATGTTTATAACTGTTTAGCATAAAATTATACAAATCCTTGAGTTTCTCTTGATATTTAATTAATGAATTGCTTCAACTGACTTTCAATGTGTGATAAATTCGTGGTAAATAAATACAGTTGGACGAAATTTTATATTTAATTAATATTTACTCTTTTTTTTTAAAACAATCGTTTGCGAGTTAGCTTTAAGTTGTTTTGAGTTGAAGTTTCAATATAAGTTATATATTTCAACAATTTTCAAGCACCAAAAAATGGTTAATTTATTATATGCCCTTTTGTGATGTTCGTTCACATTTCATATTCATGAAATGGCGGCCATGTCTCATAAAAGGCTATTTGAGGAACATTTTGGAACTTCGAGTCTATAGAAGGCTATTAGAGACCCAATTTGTAACTTTTATTCTGAATGATGCGAATTACATGTCACAAATAAGGCTATTTGAGGAACTTCTTGGAACTTGAAGTCCACAGAAGGCTATTTGAGATCTAATTTGTAACTTTTATACCGTGTGGATGCGAATGACATGTCACAAAAAAGTTATTTGAGGAACATTTTGGAACTTCAAGTCCATAGAAGGCTATTTGAGGAACCTTTTGTAACTTTCATGCTCACAATCGAGGAAATTCGGTACCAATTCCCTTTGGAACTTTTGTTCAGCGAAATTCGAACTTTGGAGGTACGAGTTTAAGTAGATATGAGACTTTTGATTGCTTGGGTGGATATGAGTGAACAAACATTGCACGAATTTTGAAGAAAATCGATTCGCTAGGTTTTGCTTGGCAGATCAAAAGCTGCAGACAAGTCGGATTTTTTTCGAATTTAAATTAAGTTTTTATTTGTTGTTCAATAACTTGACAAGTTTTTTATAATTTCTCTCAAATAAAAATATTGACGTGCAGAAGGTTGCTTATGCATGCACAATCAAATGATGGTTTACTTAGATTTCAACTAAAACATGTAAATTTTCGAGTAAGTAAAGTGGATCACTGGTGATACACTGGGTTCTTCCACAAAATTTACGACAAGATGCCTAAAACACTTCCGTTTTCCGTCAGCCACTTGGTCTTCGTTTGGAGGTGAAGGAGACTGAGCCATGTCAACAATTTCTTTTTTATTCAATTTCGTTTTCTTAAAAAAAAAATCACCCGTACTACGCACAGAACTGCTTCTCCAGTCACTATAAAAATCGCACCGAAATACGCCGAGAAAACACATTCACTTCAAGACCTACACAGTGACTGCGGTTTGACTGCCGAGGTGAATGTGTTTTTCGCAGTCGTCTGACTGCAAAATGACCGTTGGTGGTAGAAGCAAGAATGAGAGTCTGAGCAAAGCAGGACGAATTGAACGAGAGAGTCGGTCAGCGTTCGTGTTGAGAGCATCTAATGCGACACGAATGCTCACCGCTGGGTGGGAAACGAATGGCTTGCAAAGGACCGCACAAAGCAGAATGCATGAAATTGACTGGGCCAGTATGTTGACTGCTGATGAAAAAAAGGGATCGCCGCAAGCCCTGGTCCAACGCCGATTGACCGACGCATCCCGGTAAATTTGAATCGGCAGAGAGGTAACTTAAATCGCCAGAGGGATCGTAACGATCTCTCTGGCGATTTTGCATCATCACATCGTTAGAGAGGAACACACCATACGCGTGCCTTGGGTGAGTGCCACGAATTAAGCTAAGACACGCCCTCCAGAGAAACATACGAACACAATCCGAATCGTGTTTGTATGTTTCCCTCCGAGACGCGTGTTCGCCTGCCTGAGAAGTCGACAGCTACGATTGAAAGCACACACGGGACACGGGGACAAAATGCGACCACACCGTACGAGTGTACGATTCAAACTGATTGCGCATGTACGCATTCGTATTTGTTGCCTCTAGGTATCTCGGCAGGACAAACCGAATGAAAATATTAGCGTTCTTGGAGTGTCGCCGAAGTTAACCGTTTTATTCTAAGTTCGGTGACTCAACTCTCAATTTTTTGCATGCTCTGTCGATTTCTGAGAGGACGCGCTTACTAGGATAGGGCTGAGATAAAAGATCTCCACTGCTGGCGATCCGGAGCCAGCGTCTTCACTTGCTGCCAGCCAAGGTTCTCGTCAACTGTGCGGATTTCAGCGGCTAGACTTCGCCGCCACGAGCTTTTGGGCCTGCCTCTTCTTCGATGCCCATCTGGATTCCAGTCAAGCGCCTCTCTGCAAATCTCGTTTTCATCTCTTCGCAGCGTGTGCCCAATCCATCTCCACTTACGTTCCCGAATCTCGATTTCTAGCGCCTTTTGATGACACCGGCGATGAAGTTCAACGTTTGAGATCCAGTTGCCAGGCGACCAAGCGCGGATGATGTTCCGCAGGGAGCGATTCACAAAAACTTGCAGCTTTCGCGTCGTTACCACATATGTGCACCAAGTTTCACACCCGTACAGCAATACGGATTTGACGTTTGAGTTGAAAATTCGGATCTTAGTTCGTAGAGAGATCTGGCGTGAGCGCCAGATGCTTCGGAGACTCGCAAACGCAAATCGGGCTTTTCTGATCCGGGTTTCGATGTCCTTCTTGAAACCACCATCAGGCGTGATCTGGCTACCAAGATACTGGAAGCACTCCACTGTCTCAACCTGTTGTCCAGCTAACACGAAATTGGAACGATTTTCTGTGTTGATTTCCATCGATTTGGTCTTTCCGACATTGATTTTTAAAACCTGGTGCCTTGGAGTTTTCGGTGAGGTCGTCGAGTTTGCTCTGCATGTCTTGTTGTGTTTGGGCGAGCAAAACAATATCGTCTGCCAAGTCAAGGTCGTTCAGTTGCTCAATTGATGAAGGATTCCACGGCAATCCTCGGTTTGGTCTACAGTCAATCGATCCAGTCAAGATCTCATCCATTACGATGAGAAAAAGCAGCGGTGACAAAATACATCCTTGTCTCACTCCAGCAGTTACCGGGATTGGTTCGGACAAGACACCGTCGTGCAAGACCTTGCACGAAAATGCCTCGTACTGTGCTTCGATGAGATGGACTAGTTTCTCTGGGACCCCTCGTCGTCTAAGAGCAGCCCAGATGTTTTCGTGGTTCAGTCGATCAAATGCTTTTTCAAAATCAACGAACACCAGCAGAAGAGAGTCCTGGAATTCGTTGATTTGTTCCAGTATTATTCGTAGCGTTGTGATGTGGTCCACACATGATCGTTCGGATCGGAATCCAGCTTGTTGCCGTCGGAATGTAGCGTCGATTTTCTCCTGGATCTTGTTCAGGATCAATTTGCAGAGTACTTTGAGGGTTGTACAGATCAAAGTTATGCCACGCCAGTTACCGCACTCTGTCAGGTCTCCTTTCATCGGGACCTTTACGAGGATACCCTGCATCCAGTCGGCCGGGAATGTTGCAGTATCCCAGACAGGGCAGGGCCGGCTTTAAGCATTTCAGCAGAAATGCAATCGATTCCAGGCGCTTTGTTGAATGTCATGTCCTTGATTGCCGCTTCTATTTCAGCCAGCGAGGGCGCTTCCGAGTTTACGCCATTAATGCGACTTACTGTGGGCGCCTCGAGCTGCGGGTTCTGTTGGCCATTGCTATTTGTAACTCGGAAAAGTTATGGAGAAGTTATGGAAAAACTTATGGAACGAAAAAATTTGTTAATTATATTTTCACACAGCCGTTTCTTCTATTTTTTAAAAGATGTTCTTTTTAAAACTGAAAGTATTGTTAAGACTCTTATGAAAACAATTTTGCACGCTAAAAAGCGGCTATTAAGACGCATCTTTTGAAGATTATAATTGGAATTGACCTGATATTATTACTCAAGTAAAATAAGATTTTCTCATAACAAACTGGGACAGAATTCGAAAAATATCGATAAAACTGTATAACTTGTCCAAGGATAAATAAATTTGCTTTCACGAATAATAAAATCCCAATAAGAAAAACTTTTTGTATATAACGTTGGTCGTAATAATAGTAATTGTGACATATGCTGAAATCCGGGTAGCAACTCAGGTTATCAGAATGTACAAAATCAAAGGTAGTGGTTGATTGGATTAAAGAAATAGTCTATAAATAATATAACAAAAAAATCTATAACATGGAAGATATTCTGCTTGTAGATATAGATGATAGAAAAGCGATTTTGTGGTGGTGTCTTCGAGGGATTTCACATTGTCCGGAGCATTTTTCGAACGCAAGTATGTTGTTAAAAAAGAGTTCGCGATTAGCGATGGGATAGTCGAAAAATTTCTGAAAAAGAGTTCCGCACGAGATTGAATTTTGAGAAGGTTGAGTAAGCAACTGTTAAAAGCTTTAGTACACGTGGCAGGTGAGCAATGCAAAGTTGGTTCAATTAAACAAAACGTAGAATTTGTCATCCAGAGACCAAAAAAAGTCGCTGCAAATATTTGCTATTGTCAGATTTGTATCTTTTTTTTACAGTTTCTTGATAGATTACACGTGAATTCAACATTTTGAATTTTAAGTTGAAAAAAATCATAACCAGAAAGTAATCGACCCCACTTACCGTGGAGTAGCCAATTTTATTAAAAAAAATTATGTTGAAATATTCAAAATCTGGGTGAAGATTTGGCGATCCTTTTTATAAAAGCTTTTCGCTTTCCATTGCATCGCAATCTTTTAAAAAAATTAGCTACAGTTTTTCTTTATTTTTTGGATAACTTGCCATTATTAAGCCACCACGATTATGTTGCCTGTTTCAAACGATCGTTACATTATTTCTCATGACGAGTCTTAAACTTTGGAAACTAAAACACCTGTTGAGCCGTTGTTCGGGGGTGTCAGACTCTAATCGTGTTTCCCACAAAACTTTCCATGGTTCATTCATTTCCCGTCCAATTTCGGAACACAAACAGCCAAGTGCTCTTGAGAGCAAAAATTCCCTCTAGTCACGAGCTCTTTCCGGCGAATATTCTGCCAAATCATCATAACCATTAAAGTTAAATTTAATCTCATCGTCCGGATGTTGTAAGCTTGAAGGTTGAAAAAAAACTTCAACATCCCATCAAAACAGGATTACCTTTGCCGGATGTTCCGCTTTTGTAGCCAAGTTGAAAAATAAGACGAGAGGAGGTGATAGAAAGAAAAAAAACCAAACCAAGCCAAGCCAACCATCAACTAGCCAATGTAACATTCCCCCGAAATCAAAAACGCGTACCCGCAGGATTTTCAAGTACCGTAAAAATGAGAATTTTATTGCAACTGAAGCGGTTCCCCGAAATTGTGGAGCATTGAAAAATGTGGGGAAAATCGATGCCATCAGCATTGGAGTCCTTGGTTGTGGACCATCTGTTGGTCCCCTTCAATTCCCGGAAATGTAGGAAACTTCATTGAAAGTGCGTTCAGCGGGCAAAATGAGCATTGTCGAATTCCACCAATTCCACGCACAGCAGCAGTACACTTTGAGAGCGAACTTCCGGTTGGTTGGCTTGATAGCAGCGTTGGCGAAGTGGTTTGTTTTTTTTCGTCGCTCACGTAAGCCGCTTGCTTGGATTGTATTGAATTTCGAGTGGCGAATTTGTTTATGTTGCATGTTTATGGGTTTATTTTTTCGGTCTGGTAAATTTGTAATCCAAGCAAACCGGGGAAATCTGAAGAAGGGAAAGAGGGAACCATATCACATGCAAATTGAATTAAATCTGCAGTTTTATGGAACAACATGATGGCCTTCCCAGATGATGGCAAAAGTTTGCCTAGTAGGGGAGGAGCGGGCTATATGCGCCTATTAAGCAGAACACTGATTTAATCAAATACCACATCGAATATGTGTACAAAAACTAGATACACGTGTGCAGGCATCTGTTTTCTATACAATGGAGTAATTTTTATGTTAAAATTTTCTTTTGTTTCCGAGAAAATGATTTTATTGTAAGTGTTGTCTAAAATGCCGAACCTCAAACCGTGCGGGCTAAATGCGCCTATTTATGTTTTGAACAAAATTTCTGTTTTTTGGGAAATATTTCCGTATAATTTCATTGAAACTGCTAGAAAGCGATAATTCCCGTACGACAAAGTTCAAGTTTTATAAAAATCTATGTATATTATAATTTTATGGAAGAAAACAAAAGTTAGGGTTGCCATACTATGGAGGCAGTTCATCCATGAGAAAAACTTTATCAAATCCGTTTTTAGATCTTCAATTCTCTCTAAAGATGTTATTCAGAGCTTAGATTTGAAGGTTCAATGATAAAAATCATTTATTTATTCTATTTAACCTGTTATTTAAGGATGGAGGCATTTTACAAACATGATGGGGGCATACAAAAACACTCTATTATTTCACTATATAATCATTATTAAACCTCCACAAAAGCTGAAATAAGTTTAATTTCTTAAGTTCATTTGAGTAAGAAACAAAAACCATCCTAGTTTTTGTTTTAAGCTTCTTTACGTATAATTTTTAAAAGTCGAAATATTACATCAAAATTTATCAAAACCTTGTATGATTTTTTAAATTTTTTTGAGTTTGTGAATTCATAAAATTCTTTCTTGCCTTATGTTCTAAGCGTATCACCCTCAAAATGCAGTGGTCAGGTAAGCTGTCTAGTCAGTCATTTCATCAAACAGCCGTAGGGTCATTTAACCCGATAGGCCCATTTAGGAAACCTTTCCCCTATCTCATTCGCCATTAAAAAAAAAAACAAATAAAAATCTGAAAAGTAGGCCACTGGCGTTAAAGTAATGTGGATTGAACATTACCAAAATAAAAGTAGTCCACGAAGCGGAAAAATGGCTCAATTTTGGCACATCTTGTTTCGGAGTTATAAAACCGGACAATAAAGCGAATTATTTTACTGTCACATTAAACTGGATGACCGATACTGGGGCCCAGCTTTTTATAAACTCTCCCAATCCCGTTTGAAGGACATTAATGGGAAGGAAAAGGAAAACACCATTAAGAAAATGGAGGCATAAATCACATCCCAGTGTTAATATTTTGCTGGTTGCCTCCAGACGCCATTATCACATTCAACCAGCCACGAAATTTGCATGATCCATGCCAAGACATTTACTGACTTTCTGAGAAAAGTGTTTAACTTCTTTTTACTGGATACTCAGATTTTTCCTTTTTTACACATCAAATAAACGTAAAATTGGAGCTCAACTAGCTGTGAATGCACTTGGAATGTTATGTTAACAAATGTTTTCGTATTAGTGAACGAATGTTTTCATCAAGTAGTAAAAAAAATTGGCCTATTTATTTAGATAGGAATCCTTTTGAAATTTCTGATATAATTGTGTAGGCGTTTCTTAAGGATGCATCTTGAAGCCAGTTTTGTATATTGTTATTTAAAATTTCTCATAATTCAGCGATTTTCCAAAAACCATGTAAACCAATTTCGGAACATATACACAGCAAAACAGTCAGCTCAGGGTACGTAAATTTTCCCGGGCAAAGGCAGTAATGAAAACTGGTTAAGCTGTGCGGTTTTCTCGCTTCTTACATGCATATGTACGTTCCCCGGTAGGTTTTCAAAGTACCATAAAGCAGATAATCCTTCTTATGACATTTAAAGCAATTTGTTCAGCTAAATAACATGCGACGAGTTACTGCTTCCTTTCTAGAGTGGTAGAAGCAGAAGCACGAAAGAAGATGGGAGGAGTTTTCCCATCCCTTTTGTTGGATCTCCCGGACAGATTACTACTATGAAGCAACCCCTTTTCTTCGAGTTTTATGGCTATTGGAGGCACTTTCTCACTGTAATTAATACGGAGGATTTTCATTATGTCTAAGAATGGATTTAATTACCGAAAATGTGAAGCAACCTTCAGAGCCTAGTGTCGACAATGTGCGAAATTCTCGAGACCTTCCACAATTTTCTTTCACGTTTCCTCACTTGATCCCATCTCGAAAGGTGTTATCACATCCTGTCAGTGAGCCGCAACAGATGAGAGGATTTCACCTGTCGGCGGCGAATGATGACGAAGACTGGAAGCTGCTTGCTTCCATTTTCTCATGAATCATACATTAGATTGTTTTCTGGATTTTATACTTAATAGTCTATTATGGGTCCCTCGGCTATCAAAAAAGAAGTGCTCGATGAGAAAATAAACTACTGGTTTCAACCATAACAGGAACATTTTAATTAACTGAAAATGGCTTCAATACACATTTCTTTGTTTCTCATCAGTAGAATTTCTAAAACAGTGGAATAGAATTCTTTTTCCCTCAAAAGTATAAGCTTTAAAATTCGTATAAAAAACGGAATGGTTTTAAGATGCGGATCAAATTGCTAAAAACGATTTCTTACAAACAGTAGGCTGAGCAAAAAGCATACACGGTTCCAAAGCACATACGCAAAAATAAAAAAAATAAATAAAGTGACAAATTTTCAAAAATTTTGCAACTTAAAAAACATTGTTCAATTTTGAACTGTCTTATAAGGGATGGGTGCTCACATCAGTAGTCTAAGGCGTTTGACTGGAAGTCAGACATCCAGAGAATCACACTGCCCCCCAACTTGAGAATAAAGGGAAAAAATACGGTAGTGATTTTTGAATAGGGCGAATGCGCCTAATGTTAAGAAATTGAGTTATCAGCTGAGTGATAAAGAACGTTTGGAGATCTACATTCTGACTGTACAACGTTAACTGAAGGATATTTGACCGGGCTTCGACCAGACCGAACTAAGTGTCATGAGAAAATTTAGAAACAACAGAAAATGAATCTCGTGTAATTCAAATACCAGATCGAATTAGCGAGTATGATTGGCTGAAATTAATTCTTTGTGTTATGATCTATCGATTCTGGTTCATAAACTTCAAAAATTTCAAAAGATGTATATATTTCCATTTCAAATTCAAGTGTCTCGAAAAATTGCTGATGGCGTTCAGTTCAGTCTGGTCGAATCCCGACCATTTAGTCTTCAAGAAAAAAAAAATAATACAAAATAATTTTTTTGCCCAGACCCGAATGTAAAACAAAGGGTCTTTAATTAAACAAAAAAAAAATTTTTTTTTTGCTGGAAACTTATAGAGTTGTCAAACTTTTATCACGTTTTTCTCGAAACAGTGATGTTGGCGCATTTTCCGTATTCGAAATTCGATACCGGTTTGTCAGCCTGCAGATATGAACACGAACGCATAAGACTATGTAATACTAACAACATGCAAAGAAATACATTTTTTGTTTCTATTAAAGTCGTTTTACCATATTTATGAAGTTCACGACTCTATCAAAGTTGCAGTTGGCGAACAGTTATTAATAAACTTATCCGGTACAACTGTGTTTACTCTTGGGCTCGAACTCACGGTCATCGGCTCAGGAAGCAACTGACTTGTCAACTGAGCTGTATCACAAGCTCGATGCGAAATAATACAGATAATTGTAAACTCTACGAAGTATAACAAGAAGAAAAATGAGAAGGAGAACTTTCGTATGAAAAAAAAATGTAAAAAAATCGAATGAGTATGATTTTTTGCGTCTTTGCACAGGAATTTGCTTTTGCCATAGCCAAAACCGTTTTTTAATTAGAACAACAAAAAATCTGTGTTGTGACAGTTATGCAACCCTTCATTTGTGTTTCACTTAGGTGATCACATAGACAGCTTTAATAAAAATACTTTAAAATGAATTTCTGTCTGTCTGTTTTATTTTAAAGGCCGAGGAAGGTTCCTATAATGCTTTGAGACTCTTCTCCCGAACAATAGATACCTAAGTGTTTGAAGAGCTCGAAAATCAATCAAACAAATGGTATCAAATTTGACTTGGGAGTTTGTTTGGGTAATAAAGATATTCCTATATATATTTGATATCCTTATTTCCTTCTAGTGAGAAGAGAGGCCTTACAACTTTTCAAAAAACTCGCAAATTAAACAAGCAGATGAGCATGCCATGACTATTTAGTAGGCAAAAGACGTGTTTTTTCGCTCCGTCGCTGAAATTTTTGTTTTTTAATATTGCGGTATTATTGAGTTGAAAAACTGTATGAAATGGTTATTAAAAAGAGTGGACTGATGAGCTAGCATGAGAGTTGGTGATAGTTAAGAGAAATATTGCCTCTCGGTGGAATTTATGTTACAAACGAACACGAACACACACAGGAGATACCTTTTTTCTTAACTCTAAGCGTACATCTTTCGAGGATATGATGGCTAGCTTCTTACAAATGCTAAAACCACCAACCCTCAGAAAGTGTACTATGTATGCCGTGACCGGGATTCGATCTCATACCCGCTGGCTTAGAAGATTTGAAGGCTATCCTCTACTCCACGGGCTGCGGCTTTCCACCAAGTGCTGTAACTAAATTAGACACCACTAAGAGAAGATTGGAGAGCGCAAATTCTTTTCAAATATTAAGGGCCTCATGAATCTTCTTTTGTTTGGTGAGCTCGTTCTTTTATGTGTTCTTATTTGTGTATACAAGATTTTTTTCTCGGAAGCATTCGGAATACTTCAGTATACCTGCTTGGTATGACTCATACCGTATGAGTGTCCTAGCTTCGAGTCGGTTCCGTAAATGTTTCGAATTTATTATACTTATTTGATTTCTATTTCAAGTTATATACAGAAATCCAATGAAATTTATAAACCTTACTACATTATGAAGTAAATGGTCAGGAAGATCCGGTTGAGGTGCATTTGAAAAAAGGTTGTGTAGATTGGACCTTATGCAACTAACAAGCAATATTGCTGAATCGAGTTACGATTTTTCTATCTTCATTTTGATGAATTCGGCTATATGCATGATCGAATTTCAAGTTGGGCATATTATCGTAGTTACTAACTCTTCCAAACCAAGTAAACAAGCACAAACCTGTTTCGATCAAACAAAACTCAACAAAAAATGAAAAAAAAGAATCATTTTTTCACCACAATTTTTTTTCGATTATAGTCGTTTTACCATCTTTATGGCATTCGCGACTTTATCAACGTTGCAGTTGGTGGATCGTTATTGAAAAACTTATCCGGTACAACTGTGTTCGGTATTTACTCTTGGGCTCAAACTCGCGGACATCGGCTCAGGAGACAACAGACGTGCCATCTGAGCTATATCACAAGCCCAATTTTTCACCATCATCGTTCTGCCGTTCTGAGCATCTTCGTCCTGAAAGTAGAAGACTACCGTCACGAATTTCCAGCAGACCCAACATTATATCAGCTCCACCGTTGAGTGAACATCTTCAGAGTGTGGATGGTAAAAAGCAGCAGCATCAGTTCTGTATTGGATCCAAAATTGTTGGTTTGTCGTCGTTTTCAGGATGTTCATCGATCGAGGTAAAGTAAAATGAGAACCGAAGACCAGCAGTAAGGAAATCATTTCCCCAATCAAGTTAATTTTCAAATGTTTTTTTTTTTTTAATTTCCAAAGCGCGTAGAGGTAACATAATTTTTTTTGTCGATCCGGAACGTCTTCTGCGAAATTTGGTGCATTCTGATCGTGGTTCACGGAAGCTAATTTCTTATGGAAACTGCAGCACGAAAAAAAAACATCCTCCAGAAGAATCGGTATGATCCGATACATATATTCTTCAAGAACAGCAGCTGGCGGGAGAAAGACCATCTTGTGATTGATCGATCAACCTTCAGCAACATCCGTATCTAGACCGTAATACAGTGAGCGAAATAAGAATAGCACCACTATGTGTTTTGCTTGTTAAAATATGAATGTTTGAAAATCACCAAAATTTTCTTCTATAAATGGTTTTGAATTGTTCAACGGATAAATCAACCATAAGTTTACTTTTTTTGGACGTTGCAATTGGCGTTGAGGACCAAAACTATGGAAAAAGGGTGCGAAATAAGAATAGCACCACTTGTGTTTTTCAACAAAAACAAGATTATTTCTAAAAATTTACCGTGTAAAAGTGAATAATAATGCTTGTACGAATTATTTCAATAGATAACAGTATTTCAAGGAGTTTTCTAGGATTTCAAAGATTTTCAAAGGTATTAAAAGGGGGTTTTGAGAAATGCTCCTCTAGCGTTTAGGAATTTGATACTTAAGCTATGATACTTTATCAAACTGCTTTATTTCTTCATTATCAGTCATTATTATGATGCAAATTGACGAAACATCGATTTGAGGCTGAATTTGAATAAAAAAAACAGGCTTCAAATTCAAAAATACTAATGTTTTTAAATAGTCAAACGCTATTTCTCAAGTTTCAAGTCTTAGATGGGAGCACTATCTTGCAATTAAACCGATTTGATACCCATTTTCGTATATCTAGGATTAATTCAGGTATGCTGGATAATTTCGGTCAAGAAATAAGTACTTGGTACCGTGTGACCGCCTTGGAAATTCTATGTTCACAATATCAAAAAATAAGAATTTCATCAAGTACCGATAAAAGGGAATTTCTTGGACCGATAATCAGAATAATTTTGTACTTTTCGATTTAGCTTGATGAACCAGATAACTAACAGTATAATTGGTATGGTTTGAAATTGAATCGGAAATAGAGATGAGCAGGAATTTTGGCGATGGTATATTCTTGTGCTGGTGATTTTTTTTTGCAAATCCGGAATAGATGTCTGCAGCGTGAGCTCCAAAAAAAAATGTGTTGGAAAACTACCTCAAAATGATGAATATGGGCCTTAATAAGCCTGAAAAATAAATGTTGGGACTTAATTTGGTTTTAACGGCAAGATAGTGCTGCCATCTATGACTTGAAACTGGAAAAAGTGATGTTTACTGAAAAAAAATCTAAGTTTATGAATTCCAACCTGTTTTTTTCTGATTTAAAATAAACCAAAAATGTTTGATTCATCATTTCACGTCATTTTAATGAAAAAAATAAGTAGTTTGGTAAAGAATTGCAGCTCAAATTCCTAAGTTCTAGAAGAGCATATCTTAAAACACCATTTTAAAACCTTTGAAAATCTTTGGAATTCTAGAAAACTCCTTAAAATGTAGTTACCTATTGAAATAATTCGTACATTCGTAGTTACCTATTGAAATAATTCGTACAAGCATTATTATTCACTTTTACACGGTAAATTTTTAGAAATAATCTTGTTTTTGTTGAAAAACACACGTGGTGCTATTCTTATTTCGCACCCTTTTTCCATAGTTTTGATCCTCAACGCCAATTGCAACGTCCAAAAAAAGTACACTTATGGTTGATTTATCCGTTGAACAATTCAAAACAATTTATAGAAGAAAATTTTGGTGATTTTCAAACATTCATATTTTAACAAGCAAAACACATAGTGGTGCTATTCTTATTTCGCTCACTGTATCTATAAAAATCCAACGAAAGAGTAAAATCCATACAGCAGTTATTGAGGTTAGGCATTGTACTCAAGTTTTTTTTTTTCAATTGTAATACTTTTTCGATTTATTAAATTAATAAAATGTGATCGATAATGGAGCATAAGTAAACACCTAAGAAGCCGTTGTAATGAATTCGGCCAAGTCTCAACTAAGGAGGCACGACCACGACTTGTTTCCTCGCATCCAACCCAAGTATCTCAGTCGCAACAACCTCTGCATGTACTAAAGTCAAAATACGGTGCTCAAGATGATCCAATTTTACGGATTTACAATGTGTTGACCGATATTTATGGTGTTGTTCTGGAAAATTGGAAAAGCCCCGGACTACTTAAGGGTGTTTAGGGTGTAACAGGTAAAAAAAACACCATTTTCACGAATTTTTTTTAGAGCTATCGTTCAAACAAATGTATTTAAGTTTTTTGCATTGTACAAAGCATTGTTAAAAGAAAATTTAGAATTTTTTCGTAGAAAAATATTGAAAAATGAGCCGGTGACGGAGCACTTTCGAGGATGCCTTTTAGAAAACAGGATTTGCGGTGGACACTGTAGCTCAGCACAGAATCATCTGAAGTCAAAAAATCAGAGCATAATATTTTCAATAGATGTTTTTCTGGACCCCATCGATTTTATTTAACTTAAAAAAAATTTTTTTTTTTTAGTTTTTGTGGCTGTTGTAAGTAAAAACTACGATTTTTTACGAAAAAAACCTCCATTTTTTATCTGTAAAATCTCCTCAAAGTAAAAAAAAAATCGTTGGGGTTTGGTATTTTATAGGTAGAAAATATGTTCCAAATTTGAAAAGAATCGGTGAAGTAGTTTTCAAATGACGATGTCCACTAACTTTAAAAATGTGCTTTCGAGAAAAACGCGTTTGAAGTTTCTGCTCTAAAAATGATGCAGTATTAGATAAGAGGAGATAAAGGCCTATAATTTCTACAGTTTTGCTTCGATTGACTTGAACATTTGACACAACATTCTTGAAATGTTTTACAACAAGAAAATAAAAAAAATCGATTTTTTGAAAGTGTTAGACCCAATTCCCCCCTTAAGGTCATGCAGCGTCCGATATGACCTTGTTTAAAGAACATTAAATCCGATCGCGCTAGCTGATGCGGTCTGGGATTGTCATAAACATTCCCGTGGGAGCCGATGATAAAACATGCTGCTGTTAATCTGTTGTTTATAAAATTTATACATTGTTAACATAAGAGATTGAAAACAACACAACCATACGAATATAATTTATGGTTGAATCAATCATACGAGTATAGTTGAATCTATAATATTTATTGTTGAATGCATGATATCAATTATACGATCAGGGGCCCGGACGTCGTCCGGAAGGTTGCTATGCCGAATGGGTTAGAAGGCCGACTGATGTTCGGTCGAATAGGACAATAGGTCGTATGGGACATTTGGCCGAAGGTTATTTGGCTGAATATTATTTGGCCGAATGGATGTTAGGCCGGATGGTCGTGAAGCCAAATGGACGTAAGGCCAAATGGTAACAAGGCCAAATGGTCGTAAGGCCGAATGGTCGCAAGGCCGAATGGTCGTGAGGCCGAATGGTCGTAAGCAAGGATTGAAAAACTCATTCAAACGAGCGACGGAACATGCATCGCTCCGATTTTTGCTCATAAAAATGCCGTGAAATGCGAATGAGGTGTGAGCGAGAATCTCCTGTTCTCACGAATCAATCCCGACCAAAACGAAAACACGAACAAGGTTCCTGATTCCTTTTTACTTTGCTTCCCTATTCGCACACAAAGTCGAGCATCAACCCGACGATTGCGTAGCAGTGAGTTGGTTCGTGAAAACTTTTACCAACCCGCTCATGAGCCGTGTTAGTAATGATATTATTTCTTGCCGTGGAAAAATCTTCGTCCCTTTGCGAAGCTTGAGCTTGAAAAAACACTAACAGCAACAATACTGACGCCAAGCCGTGTTGGCTTTCAATAGCGTTGGCCAACAGAAATTGAAAATAAGAAGAACAGTGTGCATACGGCCGGTACAGCCAATCCATGTTAGTGATGTTATTATTCTTTCCAGGCAAGTATGCCGAGCCAAAATAATACTTTTGCTTCATGATAGTTGTGTTATTATTGCTTCCTACGGAAGAATGTGCGTCACTTTTTGAAGCTACAAGCTTGAAGGAACATCAATAACATCAACAGCAACAGTGTACGCTTGTGTAGGGCTAGCCTTCAAACGATCGGTGCCCGGACGGTACGGACAGTTTGTCTCTGAAAAGGACAAGCTGAAAGATTTCTTTTTCTTTTTCTTTTGAACTGACGTACTTACTCCCCTTAACAGACACCAAGCTTGGTATCTAAATTTTCACGAACCAAATACGAGTCTCTCGTGATCCCGTTGCTCAGACTCGCTCATGAATATTTTGTAATACGAGCAACAAAGAAACAGCCGTCGTAGAATCGCTTGTGTTGCTATTCGTGATTGTATTGAGCACAAACGAATAGCGAGCCGGCGGCGAAACTTTCTCATGTGCGTTTCGATGAGTGAGCGATTTTTACAGTCCTTGGTCGTAAGGCTGAATGCCAGACCGATATGACATATTAATTTGGAGGGAGAGTGAGCAAGTTTTTTGGATCAGGAGCCGAAATCATGAAACCTGGACACGTATCCTCCGCTAATCAGCTTTTAAATTTTGACCGAGTTTCGTCCACCATAGACAATCCTTCATAGTATTCAGCTACTTGCTGGAAATTTGAATAGTCGTAGGCTCAAAATAATTCGTAGATAGTAGATAGTTTCAAGATGGACATAAGAAGAACTTTTTTTTTCAAAATTATTATTTAACTAAATATTTCAAAGCTCAGAACATCAGTCGTTTCGTTCTTCAATTACAGGAATGGAAAAATCAATCTCCTTTTTAAAACAACTTACTTGGTCACTCATGCAACTTGGTAAGATAAAAATAGTGAAAAATTACAAAAAACGACGAACAGATTCACATTATTTAATCAGTTTGCACAAAAAAGCATTCCAGTTTACCCTGTTTTATCCGGATTTGTCCGGATTTTGGAGAGCAAAAAAATGTGAATGGCCCGGCCCAGCCCGGTTGTTTTTTTTTTTCGTCAAATGACATTTTAAGCCTGTTTCATCAAAATATACATGCAAAAACTTTTTGGAATAGTAAATTTAAATGTTAACGCTGCTGATGTGCCAGGACAAAAACAATTTTTCACTGTTTTTTATTTTTATTAAAAAAATTGGTTTTGGTTTGTGGCTGAATTTGTCCGGTTTTCGAGTTGAAAATTTTGGAATCATATAATTGGATTTTACCAGGCTTTTGGGTAAAAATGCCCGGATTTGCCCGGCCGGATACGTTCTGAATTTTTTTTTGGAAAGCTTAGTTTGAAAGGCTCTTTGTGTCAAATCGATTTATGGGTTTGAGATATCCTATCTGTGATTTTAACAACTTTGAATAATTAGTAAAGTAAATTATTCAAGCCTCAAATGGCTTTTCCAAGTTAACAGAAGTGATTTCTGAATTAACATCGAATAAAAGCTCCCACCTTCTTGTTTATGCAAGGGAGCACTTCGCAATAAATCATAAAAACTTCCGCTCAACAAATTTTTCATATTTGGTCCCATCACCTTGTTTTGGATTTTTTCCTACAAATTTTTCATAAGTCACACTTGCCCAAAGTAGAATGACGAAGGGGAGCAGATGGAACAAAAAAGACTCCCCAAACACGGATAGTTTTACTCCCCGTCTGTCGTCGTTGTTCTATTTCCGGGCCGGGAATTTATGCGTGCCATCCAGCCGAAGCCGAGTCAAGCCACGAGTGCATGATGAATATGTCAAGTGGGAAATGGCGGGGAAATGATACATTCTTACAGTGGTCGTAAATCAAATCTCTCCCGGAGTGGTGGAGCCTTTGGGTTTGTCTCCGCATGCATGGCGATGGCTCGCTCACTTGAAGAGGATTTATTTGCGGGCTCCCGGACGGATGATCCGGTTACGATTTCCTTTTTCTGAAATATTGGTGCCGGGGTGACTTTTGGCCGGTCATTATTGTGGCGCACTGAATTTAATCTGAATAATGTCGGAATTATGTGATGTTCTCCCATAATGGCAGTAATTTACATTGAAAACATCCGATCCGAGTAGCCATTGAAATTCCCTTCAGCAGGCCGAGATTTTTGCTCCCAACCCCCAATGCATGGGATGGGGCATGGGTTGCTACGATTCGGACCTACCAGAAGGAAATCGTTCAACAAATTTATTAACTACACACATGAATGACCTTCAAAGAATGCCTCCGAAACCGTAAATTTACAGGAATGGATCTTTGTCGGCTGGTTTCTATCAACTCCAGATTGGTTCTCTTATGGTAAGCTTGTTACGAATTCTGAATGAAGCAATGGAAACAATGGTTGGGAACTGAAGCATCAGGAAAGTATGCTTGTGACTCAACAATTACACATAGTTTGCTTATACATATTTTGCTGCAGTAATAGACAGGTTTAAGCGGCGTTCTGAGGGTTTTCTTCTAGAAAGGCGTAGTAAAAACCGTCTCAAAAATTTATTTAATCGACAAAAGCTTCTAATTTAATTTAACATTTATCAAACCAAAATCAAAGTATGAACTCTGTTCCTGACTTAGTTCATTATTTCAACAATGCCGGCATCTCAAATGTTGTACAATGTGAGCTAACGGTTTCGCAAATGAAAGTTCGTTATTTATTCCTTCTTTTTCAAAACCGACTGACAGTAGTTATGAATCGAAAGAACTTTTTGGAACTTTTTAACTTCAACGTTTCTACTTAAATTTCAGCAAGGATTTAACTTGAAGTGAGGTTTGTGTTATCGTTTATTCCTAGCTCCGCAACTGTTCACTTTTAATTTCATTCCAGTCCGAAGCCAATGTTGTGCCGATGTGACTCCCTTAGCAATCGGGGAGACGTGACTAGATCAGGACATGATGGCAGCAGCAGCCCAAAGGGTCGGCCAGTTGGTTCCGAAAACCAGCCGGAGGAATCACGCAGCAGATTGACTGACTAGGAGCTACCCAGGCCAGGAGTGATTTGATTTCTCATCACACGCAAGCAAAATTCCATTGATGGCTGCAGGGTACCTACTCCTGCAATCCCAGTAGGCCATGAGTTGTTGTGGCGTGCTCTTTCGTTCGAATGAATGAGAGTGCGAAAAGGGTTCCTCGGTGAGCTAATAAATGAATCTTCCATTTTAGACTGGGCGTCGTCGCCGGCTGCTTGGATGGCCGGATCCGGAACAAGCGTCGAGTTTCGGTATTTTCTGATCTAACTGACTGACGAGACAGCAAAGAAGAATGATGAGACAACCGGCCAATGTTACCTACTGGGGTAGAAATGGACACATAATGGGAATTCTATTTGAATTAGCAACCATCATCCGAGAAGCCGGGAGGGAAAAGCCGAAAGATTTTACAGCTGCCCAGATTCTGGAAATCCCTTCTCCATTTCGAAAAGATGTTACGCTATGGAGAATTCCACTGAAGTAAAGCGCTTCAGCCAAAGGGTTGGTCCGTTTGTTTGGCTGAACCCTTAAGTGTTTGGCCTTCCGGTTCGATGATCTTGAATTTTATGAGTGATTAAGTTCGAAAGTGAAGTGATTTGTGGTGTTGACTCTGATGGGAAATGTAAATTCCAGCCGGCAATAAAATATTTAGCTTGTGGTTTATGATGGAAATTTGAGATACATTTCTCGGAAAATTCGATGACCGCAGAATCATAAACATTGGTTCTCTTGTGATAAACTTATCCAATAAATATTTGCCATGATGTTAGCATTACATTTAAACCCTAAATATTAACTTAAATTTGCATTTTGCTTTTTGTTTCAATTAAACATTTCAACATCGTTAATGCATCAGTTAATTTGCATGCTTATTTCCAATAGTCAAACAAGTTCCGTCAATCCCGAATAGCTACAGCTTTAAAAGCTAGATTATTGTCCAGATGGTTTTCTAAAAAGTCGGTATCGGCCTCATAAAAAATGTGTATTTATCTGTATTTGAACAAAAACTTCTGGTTCTGTGTTGGAAATGGTTTAAACGTATTCATAATACAAAAATTGACAAATTATTCCAATAATTGAATTTAATCTATATATATTATTGGATATATATATTGGATATATATATTGGATATAAAAATAAATTTGAAAAACTAATACACACCAGATGAAAGAATTCAATCGTGTTTGCCGCAACAAATTATTTATCTCTCGAATTATGTATATTTGAACTTTTTTTTAATAAATTGGTGAAAATTTATGAAAATAATGGTCATTGTTGGCTAAGGTCCAAGGAAAATCATTGTAATTAGGTTTAGGAAGTGAGCGAGTGTTTTTGCAATCTCAAGTTCAAAAAGTCAATTTTTCCTTTGAAAATTTTTCAAGGTCAAGATTTTTGTATTTTAAGTTACAAATTTAGATGAAAATTTAATCTTTCTATAAAATTCAATACTCCGACTGTATTTACCAACTTTTTTTTAAAACGAACACAAAGGATCTCAATGAAACTTGATATTTCCTCAAAGTGATTCCTTTTTTCTTAACTCTAAGCACACATCTTTCGAGGATATAATGGCTAGCATCTTACAAATGCTAAAACTATCAACCCACAGAAAGTGTATTATGTATGCCGTGACCGGGATTCGATTTAATGCCCGCAGACTTAGAAGACTTGAAGGCTAACCTCAACTAACTCACTCGATTCGACTGACTCATTTACAATACCTTGGATTTTCATAACGTTGTGACTTCTCCGAAAATTCAACCTTCTTGCAAAACTTACAGACACATAGCAAAACTCGGAAATCGAATCGAACAATGTTCTCGCAAACGTATGATTACCAAAACGATCTTCAACTCGTACTATAGCAGTTGACATCAAAACTTGAAGAGAACGGAACCGCCACTTGTGTCGCATTAAAAGTCTGTGGTGTGTTGTGGTTGAGTGTGGCGAATATATGTGTGTATTACGGGATAGGAATTAGTGAAACTATGTAGTGCTTGAGGATTGAGTGTTCATGTCCTTGCCCAAAAGGTCCGAACTGTTATGCCACATCGAATGGTGGTTTTTGTTGCACTCACCCAGCATCTGGATGTTGCGATCAAAATCACTGGCAATGCGGTTCAGAGGTTCTCTGCTTTCCTTTTGAGAGTTTCGATAGCATAAAGAGCGTCCAAGTACGCTTTTACGATCAACTTTTTGTTCTCGTACCTCTTCTCTTACATGTCGCAGGCTACCTGTCAGCTGAGAGTTCGATCGAACTGATCTCTTGTAGTGCTTTTCCACTAATCGCGACCGCAGATAGGTAAACTTATCGATATCGGATAGCTGAGTGTTGTTGTGAATCAAGCTGTCAAACATATCCCGGAACGGAATCTTGTCCCGAAGTTTTCCATTGAAAATTGGCAGCTTGATGTCCGGAAGCTTCAACTCTTTCTGCAGACCCCGACGCACTCGATGACTCAACCTTTCTCGGACACAACGCAAGGAGTGATGCCTTCAGGGTGCAGTACTGCTCTTCGACTGCTATTGTTTCTGCGTCGAATTTCTCCTCACGTTCTGCAGTCTGCTTATGCAATCGGCGATTCTTGGCTGCCTCTAACTCCTTTACGTCCTCTTCAGCTGCATCGATGTCAGCTGTGTCCAACAACACTTCCATCTTCTATCTCACCAGATAATACTTCGTCATAGTCGCCTCTAACAGACCCAATCTGACTTCTACTAAACTCTCATAAAGCTCTGGTTTAAAATCTCAAACATAATTAACGACTCCCTTGATGGAGTCGCAACTGGCGTTCCTGCTTCTTTAAAATGCTAAGATCCTCCATTTTCGAAGCCGCCCAGCTCAATATTCAAGAACTCGAACTGTTTTGAATAGTGCACAAACCAAACTTTATTTAAATCTCAGCACTTGCTTTCACAGCACGAATTTATTTGTCTGTGATCTCACCAATCAACTGACTAAACCAATAAATTGATCCACTTGAATCCAACACAATCTAACAAATTCAGATACCAAAACTGACTCAAATCGCTCAACGTTTCACAAACCGTCTTTGACAGGGAAATTCGAAACTTTACAGCCAAATTGAACCAATAAATTTGGAGATGAGCGTATCGATTACATCAGGGATTTGCACAAAACTGAATTTCAACTACCCGAGAACACTTTTTAATTCCAAGTGTTATTTTAAGCCACTATCTCAAACCAAACATCACACATCAACAACAACCACAGTCATGCGCTACTTATCCGTATTATCCTCCACAATTGTCCAAAATCCTCCAAATGTGCGACCTAAGCTTCTCCAACGACGATTCCACCCGCAAGGGTCTATAGGGTAACGGACTTATTTTGGACCGGGTACATATTTTGGACCACCTTGTAGCTTTTTGCCAATATTTCTCTCATAAATCATGTTATTCATTAAAATTTTGAACAAATATGGTTAAAGCTACTTCTTATGATTCTAATCACATTTAAAATTTTATTTAAGTAAGCTGTTAACGGAGAGAAAATTGAAAATAAAGTTTTGATTTTTCACAGTTGGACCAAATCAGGGCCATTTCAGGAGGACGTGCCATGATTAGAGTCAACTTTCAAAAGGTTTGCTGCATATCTGTTATGAATTTTACAAATACAAACATGTTCACAGCTATGGTAAAACACTTTAAAACTGTTTTGCAAGCTCGAAAAAGCAAAATAACTGGTTTTAATAGGAATTTGACCCATGTCGAAAATAGGTCCTACTTTATTCCTTAGGGACTTATTTTGGACCACTCAACATAACCTTGGTATTTAACTTGCTATTAAATGTTCATGAACGTAGTAAGACGTTGTACGACGATATGAAAGAATTATGCACACTACTTCAATCACTCATTATGAATAAAATTCGGAATTTAAGCATGATTTTATTTAATCAACTCGCAAAGCCCAAACTCGCCATTAGGCGGGGTTTACTTCAATCGGCATAAAACCAAGCCAATCATAGTTTTAACTTACTTTTTGTGCACTATGCCTTGAATCACATTAATCTACAATGTATTGATGAACATTGATGTAGATCAATGGCAACTGTTTGATAAACAGTTGTTAAAAGCTACATCTTAAAGAAGCCTCAAAACATGAAAACTTGGACTTGTACCCATTTTTTTTTATTAATTCATTGTTTTTTATGCTTCATGAAAAATTATAGAAAGTTTGGTCTAAAAGTTTCAACCATTTAGGATTGCCAGTAAAATGAGTGCATTCAGGAATGATTTTTGAGGAAAAAACTTGGGTTGGTAGAAGAAACGAAATATAAAACCCGTCTAAAGGAGGGGTTTGGAAAAAAATGACAACAAATCGACAAATATGCAACGAGTTTAATTTTTGAAAAAGTTGAAATATCTCAGCTAGTATAACAACAATTTTATAAAATAATATATTCAATTACTGCTATATATGTTTCAATACTTGGGAAAAGGTGGTTGAAATGTGTAAATTTTACAAGCGATAAAGTACTAAAAATCTAGTTTTTAGCCCCTGTGGTTATGCAATTTAAAAATAAACTATTGGAAAATTACTCCAGCGATAAATTTTATCCTAGAACAAAGTTAGTATCAAACTTAAAACTGAATTTATGTGAAAAAAACCTGGCTTTTAGATGGCTTAAATCCCGCACATTTTTATCTTTTTGAATCTATCTACAGAACTGAAGCCAAAAAAAATCCACTAAGGATTTGGAAGTCAAAATGCATCAATTGATGTCGCGAAGTTCATGATGTCAGACTTTCTCAACTTATCATAGGGTCGTCTGGAGGAGATTAGCGTTCTGAAAATTAAGCCTAAAGAAAAGCCAACTGGCCGGTATTGAACACTGCAGAACAAATTTCGTCGAGATTTCAGTGTGCTGTCAGAATTTTCATAACATTTGGAACACACTATATAACAGGAATTTTACTGTTTTTACTCTATTCTTATCGAAAAAACAAAACTTGACTAGTCTATTACAATAAGAAAGGACAAAACTATATGAATAATTCGCATAATTGCGCATCAATCGCTGTCGAAATATAGCAAAATTTAGAAATAAAAACTTATTTAGTTTAAGGGTGGTCCAAAATAGGTCCAAAGGATGGTCCAAAATAGAAACCTGGTGGTCATAAATACTGACAAGAGTAATGATTGAAGAAACGTGTTTTTAGGCCTAAATCTTGTTACATTGCAACAAACGACGATATTTTTCGATAGAAAAAGCTTTGATCTTCGTAATGAACAGATAAATTAGTCGAAAATTATAACATATGAGGCCCTTAGAGCCAAAGGGGTATAAGTGCATAAAAGCTGATTTCGAGAAAAAAGCACTTGAACTTCGTTGTGTTCCAGTAAATTCCATAGATAGTTTTTAAGATTTTTTTTCATGTGAATGATTTTCTTAAATAAAAACAAAGCATTTTGTACATTTTCCCAAAAAAACAACGTTTATTTGACGTTTATTGAGGCGACACATATTTTTTAAATTTGGCACTTATACCCCTTTGGCTCCAAAAACATGCACTTATACCCCTTTGCCACCAAATAAATTCACTTATACCCCTTTGCCACCAACAAATTTTCACATCCAAGTTTTTTTTATCTTGTTGATATGGGTAAGAAACCATAAATATTCATTGCTACAAGAGTCAATTAGTTTTTGTATAAATATAATTTTGTTGTTTTTATGAGAAATATACTCTGGTACAGTAGGTTAAGAGATCTCGTGGTTGAAGATCGACCTGGTCTTGGCAATTTCTAGTAAATCTCTCCAAACAAGGTTTTTTATCGGGATTAATTTATATTAATTCGTGAAAGGTATTTTCCACTAAATTCCAATCACCACATGTTTTGTACGTCTTTGCCTAATCAATTGGGTATTGGAATGAGACTTGCGGTCACTCTGAGTTGGTTTTTTACAGTAAATTAACGATAGGCGCTTCAATATTAACCCAGTTATCTAGTAAACATACTTTTTTTGTACTTTATAAGCCTTTAATCCGTAACACACTCCATATATCCAGAAATCAGGAATTTGTGATCCGCTAATTTGTTATTGAAATAGAAAAAATAATTAAATATATTAATTTTATTTTCTACTAGAATTATCACTAAATGCAATCAGATGAGTCACAGTTGATAGTAAATTTTTAAACATCATCAGCTATTCAAAAGAAAAGTGAATTACATTTATTTTAAAATTTTTTGGTCCCGATGAAAAAACATTACTTTCTTGAAATCAAGTTAGGGTTGGTGGCAAAGGGGTATAAGTACATCAGTTTAATGGACTTTGGAGGCAAAGGGGTATAAGTGCAACACTTATACCCCTTTGGCTCCAAACAAAAAGGAAATTTCAGTAAGCAGGATTTTTTCAACGACATCAAAACATAACAAAATAGTGAAATAAAATTATGATTAAAATAGCATATGATGATTGACAGTCAAGGATTCGTTCTAGATGGTTATCTCGATTTTTTCCATTTTGTCACTTATACCCCTTTGGCTCCAAGGGCCTCATATGCTTTTTTATTCCAGTGTCGAAATCATGAATCAGTGAATGAATCAGTGTCACAAATCACAGAATTTTTATCAATTTCCACAGAATTCACAGATTTTCTTAATTTTGTACAAATTTCGACTTTTTATTCCCTTATTCATGAAAATATTATAACAAGGTAATGTAAATTGATTTTTTTCTATGAAAAATGTGAACATTTCCTGTTCATTGATATTTCACATGATTTTCCAATGAACTTCGTAAAAATAGCGTCACAGAGAACCGTCACAGAATTAAGGATCAAATCACAAAATTCAAGAAATTTTTTTGTAAAAATCACAGATTTTTTTTCGATTTACCCTGTCAGGATCATTAGCACGTCTCACATAAGAGTAAGTTCACTGGTGTTGGGAAAATGTGGTACAAATTTGGACATTTTGAAAATTTTACCATGTAAAAATGTTTTCAAGATCTTTTGCCGATGTATTTTTTTAACAACACTGTTTCTATTTAAGCCGTATGTGATAGAAATATAGCTATTTCTACATCACAGCATGCGAAAATACAACACGTGTTGTAAAAAATCTAGAAGGCCACAGATCTTGAAAACGTTTATGCATGGCAATATTTTCAAAATGTCAAAATGTCGCACTTTTCCCAACACCAGTGAACTTGATCTATAAGGCGTCCAAGTACCATGGAATAAAGTATAAGTTCGAAACACTCTGCAAAGCAGTTTTTTGCGGTTTTCTTTATTCATCTTACGGTTTAACAGCTTTAAAATGCTCAAAATTAACGCATACGTAAGGTTGACGCTAACGCAAAGTTGACGCTAAAGCAAAGTTGACGCTTAAATTAACTTATATATTTTGATTGTTTTTTTGCATAACGTATAATATCTTTTCTGGGGTAAAAGTTTGGTTTATAGTTCACATGAAATGTACTGCAAGAATCAAGGTATATTTCACATCCATAGGTGAATTTTCTATAGTTTTCTGTACATCTCTGGCGATTTTTGAATGAAAAATTTTATTATCCCATAAAAATTTCCAAATCAATTTAAAAATCGTTGCGCTAATTTAGAACTGAATGAATCGCTTCCAAAATTTCTATTACTATTTGTTGCAATAAAATTAATCAAAAAAATATATGGGAGGTGTAAAATTGTATGAATTGGATATTTTTATACCAAACTTGCAGACCGATGGACCATTTCCCAGAATATTACTCCCCAGAATGAAACATTTCCCAAAATGGCACAAATTCCTATTTTTTTTCCTCTTGTTTATTTTATTTGCTGTGTAATCTTACTTTTTTTTTAATTTCATATGAGTCGAAATTAAATTTTTCAACATGATTTTTTAAATGAAACACTCGAAAGTTTCCAGCTAAAGTTATTTAAGATACAATATTGCGTTCTGTTTAAGGTTTAGGAACTTTAATTGATTTTAGGCAAACCAATGCGCCAATGCCAATGCTGCTCATTCGAATTTGAAAGACATATAGCTCTTCACGCTGTCACGTGACGTCTTCCAGATGAGAACGCTGTCATTAGTTTCTCGGTATCACAACTGGAGGCGCTGCATTAAATAAAAGAAAACGACCCGATACTATGTGGTATGATCCTTACCTGCTTACTCGAATTTTCGGAAGTTTTAATCATCCCATCAAGATGATTCATTGAGATCCAAAATCTACGAGTGTCTCCGTTTTGGAAAGTAATTTAACCGTGTTTTAAATTACCCAATAGACACTGGGAAGAATTTGAGCACACGGTGTAATTATAAATAGGCATTTTAGACCCAACTTAAAAAAATTAAGAAATTCTAAAACAGGAGAAGACAACGTGCCAAACTCGTAACTCATTTTGTTTTCCATTCCAAAACACATATTTCTATCAATGGCTCCTTTGATGGGAATTTACCTTCGCCCATTATTATTTGATTGTTTTTTTTTTCTCAGTTGAAGAACTGGCATTTGCAACCGGCATGGTACATTATTATCATAATATTAATAACAACGGGGAAGAGTCCAGCAATACTGAATTCCACCAGGAATTCTTTCATCAGGTTTATTTTACAGACTATTTATTCCTGCGGATGTACCTCTTTCGGAACCGGTATCAAGTAAAAGCGAGTGTAAAATTTATACGTGAAGCACTGAACCAAAAGGAAAGAAACCAGCTAACGGGGAGCGGGAATAGTTGGAACTTGGCCGCCATAATTCAAGCACTTTTCATTATTAGGAAAGGTCATAGAAGGTAGCACAAAAGGCGGTTGAACTCTTTATTGGGGGGCGGGCGTTCCACACATGTGCTTCGGTTCTTGTTCTGGTCTAAATAAGGACACCCGAGTGAGGGAAACAATGAAGGAATGTGTCCACCGGAAGAAAAACAATAACGCAATGCAGATCGTTCCGGGGCAGCGAGAGGTGAAGTTGAACAAATGCGGTGACGACGAACGCCATCATTGTGTTAAAGTTGTTCTTGGTTCTAAGGCGTCTTTGGGGGCACACAAACCACAGTTCAACTCTTTCCAGGAAACTTGTTAACGGGAGCAGGGGGACAAAATTCTGGTGCCCACATATCCCCCATATCCCACAAAATGGTTTTCAGATCCCCCACGACGATCCATTCATTGTTGTCGAGCGTTATTTGTGGGAAATTCTTTTCAGCTGGCATTTTTTTCCTATTTTCAACATTCTCGTTTTCCTTGAACAAATTCGAAAAGGAAACGAATAAATGTTGGAACATATCCTTCCCGACTTTCCTGAGGAACCTTTTTCTTCACATACATAGTTGAGGATGTGAAGCGATGATGAGGGTTTTTCTCTGGGGAGCACCCTGGAAAATCAAGAAAGGGTTTGTTTCCACATTCTGGGGTAACAATTGTGGAAGGTGCCGCCACCATGAGCAAATTGAGAGTCCAATGATGATATTATTTGCTGACGACCTCGTGTTATGGGTTTCGTCTCAGTCAATTTGCATTCGAATGTTGTATATATCAACGCGAAATTTCTCGACCGTCTTAGCAAAAGGTCAAAGTATCAACATTCAAAGTTCCGATTGTAACCAAAGTATTTGTTGGCTCGAGATTCAAATTGAAGTTTTGAATCACAAACATCCTCCTTATTAGAGTGTCAATTTGACGCTACTGAAAATTTGTTTACATTTAATTGTTTAGAGAAGCTTTTGATTAAAAAAAACATCTGTTTCAAATAAATCAAACTTACAAGTACAGAAAAAGAAAATTTTGAATAAACAATTTAATAACATTATGATTTTGTTAATTTTTATAAATTTTGTAAATGTTGTAGGGGAGAGTGGGGTATCGTGGGCCATGGGGAAACGTGGGCCACTTTTAATATCTCAGATGTGTGTTGAGATAAAAATCTCAAACCAACTGTCATCGTCGTCGCTTTGTGTGAGCATATATTTCTATATGTTGTTGACTGAAATACGCATCATATGCTTCTTTTATTCATCAAGCTAAAAAAAAGTTAGAAAAAATTACTTACATAATTAAAAAAAACACCCTCTAATTTCATCGATGGGGAACTCAAAGTGCATAACAAAAATATGCTCATACGCTTATGATCTTGGTTTTGTCATGATCTTTCACGTGGAAAAGGAATTTTTGATGAAACATCAATAAGTCACACGCAACCAATTTGCAAATCATAGCATGTGGTGAATCGTGGGCCACACATCTTGAACCACCTTTATTTTTATGGTTTTATACACATTCAGAACTTAAAATTCGTTTTTTCCTATCTGTAAAGTTTTCTTATTCCAAATGAAGAGTTATGAAAAATATTTTGTCCCTCCTATATAAAAATTTTGCCAAAACGTTCGCGAGCCAGGTTTTGGAATCTATGCGATCATACACAGCTTTCTTTTTTATTTCATCATCTGAAATTGCTTTAAAATTTGGGTCAACTCATAAACTTTGCATGTTATTTGGTCCATTTGGAATTGGTGGCCCACGATTCCCCACCATTTTTCAAAATCCAAAACAGTAAACAGTAAAAATTTGGGGAAAATAACTTATTAAAAATCATAAAAAATACATTATGATACCTTGAAAATGTAGAAAACCACACCATTTTTTTATTTTCCTTTGATCTTTCATAATAAAGAAGTTATGGAACAACGAAAAAAAGTGGCCCATGATTCCCCACTTTGTGAATTTAAATCTTGTCAATTTTGTCAATTTTGTCAATTTTGTCAATTTTGTCAATTTTGTCAATTTTGTCAATTTTGTCAATTTTGTCAATTTTGTCAATTTTGTCAATTTTGTCAATTTTGTCAATTTTGTCAATTTTGTCAATTTTGTCAATTTCGTCAATTTCGTCAATTTTGTCAATTTTGTCAATTTTGTCAATTTTGTCAATTTTGTCAATTTTGTCAATTTTGTCAATTTTGTCAATTTTGTCAATTTTGTCAATTTTGTCAATTTTGTCAATTTTGTCAATTTTGTCAATTTTGTCAATTTTGTCAATTTTGTCAATTTCGTCAATTTCGTCAATTTTGTCAATTTTGTCAATTTTGTCAATTTTGTCAATTTTGACAATTTTGACAATTTTGACAATTTTGACAATTTTGACAATTTTGACAATTTTGACAATTTTGACAATTTTGACAATTTTGACAATTTTGACAATTTTGACAATTTTGACAATTTTGACAATTTTGACAATTTTGACAATTTTGACAATTTTGACAATTTTGACAATTTTGACAATTTTGACAATTTTGACAATTTTGACAATTTTGACAATTTTGACAATTTTGACAATTTTGACAATTTTGACAATTTTGACAATTTTGACAATTTTGACAATTTTGACAATTTTGACAATTTTGACAATTTTGACAATTTTGACAATTTTGACAATTTTGACAATTTTGACAATTTTGACAATTTTGACAATTTTGACAATTTTGACAATTTTGACAATTTTGACAATTTTGACAATTTTGACAATTTTGACAATTTTGACAATTTTGACAATTTTGACAATTTTGACAATTTTGACAATTTTGACAATTTTGACAATTTTGACAATTTTGACAATTTTGACAATTTTGACAATTTTGACAATTTTGACAATTTTGACAATTTTGACAATTTTGACAATTTTGACAATTTTGACAATTTTGACAATTTTGACAATTTTGACAATTTTGACAATTTTGACAATTTTGACAATTTTGACAATTTTGACAATTTTGACAATTTTGACAATTTTGACAATTTTGACAATTTTGACAATTTTGACAATTTTGACAATTTTGACAATTTTGACAATTTTGACAATTTTGACAATTTTGACAATTTTGACAATTTTGACAATTTTGACAATTTTGACAATTTTGACAATTTTGACAATTTTGACAATTTTGACAATTTTGACAATTTTGACAATTTTGACAATTTTGACAATTTTGACAATTTTGACAATTTTGACAATTTTGACAATTTTGACAATTTTGACAATTTTGACAATTTTGACAATTTTGACAATTTTGACAATTTTGACAATTTTGACAATTTTGACAATTTTGACAATTTTGACAATTTTGACAATTTTGACAATTTTGACAATTTTGACAATTTTGACAATTTTGACAATTTTGACAATTTTGACAATTTTGACAATTTTGACAATTTTGACAATTTTGACAATTTTGACAATTTTGACAATTTTGACAATTTTGACAATTTTGACAATTTTGACAATTTTGACAATTTTGACAATTTTGACAATTTTGACAATTTTGACAATTTTGACAATTTTGACAATTTTGACAATTTTGACAATTTTGACAATTTTGACAATTTTGACAATTTTGACAATTTTGACAATTTTGACAATTTTGACAATATTGACAATTTTGACAATTTTGACAATTTTGACAATTTTGACAATTTTGACAATTTTGACAATTTTGACAATTTTGACAATTTTGACAATTTTGACAATTTTGACAATTTTGACAATTTTGACAATTTTGACAATTTTGACAATTTTGACAATTTTGACAATTTTGACAATTTTGACAATTTTGACAATTTTGACAATTTTGACAATTTTGACAATTTTGACAATTTTGACAATTTTGACAATTTTGACAATTTTGACAATTTTGACAATTTTGACAATTTTGACAATTTTGACAATTTTGACAATTTTGACAATTTTGACAATTTTGACAATTTTGACAATTTTGACAATTTTGACAATTTTGACAATTTTGACAATTTTGACAATTTTGACAATTTTGACAATTTTGACAATTTTGACAATTTTGACAATTTTGACAATTTTGACAATTTTGACAATTTTGACAATTTTGACAATTTTGACAATTTTAACAATTTTGACAATTTTGACAATTTTGACAATTTTGACAATTTTGACAATTTTGACAATTTTGACAATTTTGACAATTTTGACAATTTTGACATATTTTTCAAATCTTCAATTTTCGGCTGTTGTGAATTTAGTTATTTTCTTTAAATCTGTTTTTTATCAATTTCAAATTATCAATTTATCAATTTTATTCGTAAATTATGTCAACTTTTTCGATTTTGCCCTCAATTCCAACCTTGTTAATTTTTCCTATTTTGAATTGAAGGTTTTGTTTGGAATCAACGGATTATTTATGATTAAGGATTTCAAATTATTCAGATTTTTTTAGATGTTCTCAAGAGTCGTATTCTATTTATGTGAAAGTACTTCCGTATTGTCTGTTCGAACTGTTTGCACTTTTTTTTAAAAATTTTTTAAACCTTTTTTTTTCGTCCGCTTGTCCTGCAAGCAGCTTTTCAAAAATAAAATGAGGAGCTTATTCGCTTCAAATTATATGCATATTCTCAAATTCTCAAAACTCTACACAGCAAGTAAAATTCGTTTAATTTTAGATTGAAAATTATGCATGAAAATGGAACATCGTTTTTTATCTAAAATAACATTATCATTAGATTGAGGTGTGTAAATTTCGACCAAAAACGATGCACGAAAAGGGAACAGCTTTTTGTCGTGTAAAATTACACAGCGATGTAAAATTTAAAATTTCTGTCAAATGATTGATTTTCTATTTTTTCCTAGATAAATTAGCACACTCAGTGTATCTTGTAAAACAAAGAATAACGAATCAACCCTACATTTCCTCACAGTTGTAATAACTCATTTCCATGTAGGCATTGCAGATTCGAAATAAATAATGTAAAAGTACCACTCAACGTTTTCCCCAGGTTTAAGCGAAACTATTCTGCATCACGAATGCTTCTCTCCACCTGTATCCTAGAATGAGGATGTAAACCAAAAAGTGACAGCAAATTCCACGGCATTTCGCAAGACACAAAAAGTTGACCGAAAAACTAGAAACGTCATAACATTACTTCGCTGTTAAGTTATTTCAAGTGCTTGCAGTACATCGTTTTTCACCAAACAAACAGCTGTGAAGCAACGTTTCCAACAAAACCAAGCCGTAAAAGTGGAAAGGTGCACTCACTTCTCAGCCCAACCGAGCTACATTTCAATAAATTAATCTCGCTAAATTAGCAATTCACCCTTCGTTTACATTATTCACAATTTCATGACGCGCCCACCCCCGCACGAAAAAAAAAACATAACACGGAACCCCAATTTGGTGCTCTTCTCCTATTGCTTTTTCACTCTCTGGAGCCACCACGCTACCGTTTAATCGGAGTGAAGGAAATTCCATTTCCATGCAGCGAGCAATGGTTGACGACGTTCCTGGAAGTTTCGTTTTTCGCATATTTATGCATAAAGCATAAATATGGCAACTCTCCTCCTACCCTACATCCGTGGAGCTCCACGAGGAAGTGCAGATTTTGAATTCACTCACTCTTGGGCGTTGCTCCACATTACCCCATCGGAATACGAAATGAATGTTGAAAGTTACTTTTTAGAGTTTTTTTTTTTGCGCGAGTGATTTTACCATATTTCGCTTTCTTGCAAAAGTTTGGTTACGGTCGCCAGGAGGGATATTTTGATAGATTTTTTTCCCTGGAGCAACGAAAGGGAAATTTGTAATTTAAATTTGAGAAACATGCCCTTCTGAAATGGCTTCCAGAAACCTATGACGTTTTGACTTTTCCAAAGCGAGAAAAAGGTAGACAACTTGCGAAATTGCCTATCATTCAGACAAACGAGAAGGGTAATTAGATGTTCCTGGAAAAACCCTCCAGACATTCCGGCTGCATCTTTCGTAGGTAGCAGATTTTTTGCAGGTAGGTTGGATAATTGATTTGAGGGATTAATGGCTGATTGAGGGATGATTTATTGAAAAAAAAAAATAATAACGGCACTTAACATCAATTGGATGAAATTTAAGAATTTTATCTCAACAATGTTGACAAGTTGACAGAAAATTTTGACAATTTTGACAATTTTGACAATTTTGACAATTTTGACAATTTTGACAATTTTGACAATTTTGACAATTTTGACAATTTTGACAATTTTGACAATTTTGACAATTTTGACAATTTTGACAATTTTGACAATTTTGACAATTTTGACAATTTTGACAATTTTGACAATTTTGACAATTTTGACAATTTTGACAATTTTGACAATTTGGACAATTTTGACAATTTTGACAATTTTGACAATTTTGACAATTTTGACAATTTTGACAATTTTGACAATTTTGACAATTTTGACAATTTTGACAATTTTGACAATTTTGACAATTTTGACAATTTTGACAATTTTGACAATTTCGACAATTTTAACAATTTTGACAAATTTGACAATTTTGACAATTTTGACAATTTTGACAATTTTGACAATTTTGACAATTTTGACAATTTTGACAATTTTGACAATTTTGACAATTTTGACAATTTTGACAATTTTGACAATTTTGAAAATTTTGACAATTTTGACAATTCTGACAATTTTGACAATTTTGACAATTTTGACAATTTTGACAATTTTGACAATTTTGACAATTTTGACAATTTTGACAATTTTGACAATTTTGACAATTTTGACAATTTTGACAATTTTGACAATTTTGACAATTTTGACAATTTTGACAATTTTGACAATTTTGACAATTTTGACAATTTTGACAATTTTGACAATTTTGACAATTTTGACAATTTTGACAATTTTGACAATTTTGACAATTTTGACAATTTTGACAATTTTGACCATTTTGACAATTTTGACAATTTTGGCAATTTTGACAATTTTGACAATTTTGACAATTTTGAAAATTTTGACAATTTTGACAATTTTGACAATTCTGACAATTTTGACAATTTTGACAATTTTGACAATTTTGACAATTTTGACAATTTTGACAATTTTGACAATTTTGACAATTTTGACAATTTTGACAATTTTGACAATTTTGACAATTTTGACAATTTTGACAATTTTGACAATTTTGACAATTTTGACAATTTTGACAATTTTGACAATTTTGACAATTTTGACAATTTTGACAATTTTGATAATTTTGACAATTTTGACAATTTTGACAATTTTGACAATTTTGACAATTTTGACAATTTTGACAATTTTGACAATTTTGACAATTTTGACAATTTTGACAATTTTGACAATTTTGACAATTTTGACAATTTTGACAATTTTGACAATTTTGACAATTTTGACAATTTTGACAATTTTGACAATTTTGACAATTTTGACAATTTTGACAATTTTGACAATTTTGACAATTTTGACAATTTTGACAATTTTGACAATTTTGACAATTTTGACAATTTTGACAATTTTGACAATTTTGACAATTTTGACAATTTTGACAATTTTGACAATTTTGATAATTTTGACAATTTTGACAATTGTGACAATTTTAACAATTTTGACAATTTTGACAATTTTGACAATTTTGACAATTTTGACAACTTTGACAATTTTAACAATTTTTACAATTTTGTCAATTTTGACAATTTGCACAATTTTGACAATTTTGACAATTTCGACAATTTTGACAATTATGACAATTTTGAAATGTTTTAATCCCAATCAATCTCAAATATGCACCTAATGAACAATGTTCGAAATAAGTTTGCAAAATTGTCTTGAAAATTTTCATAAATAGTTTTTCATCTTTGATGGGCCATAGTTCTTCTAAAACTCGAAATAACGGCTTCAAATCCGTTCAGTTGTGTTTTTCGAATCAAAATATCATTATTTGACTAACTCATTAATTGCTATTCTAATTTAAAATAAATCATGCGCTAGAGGGTTCATTGAGAAGGTTTCACCTTTCCACAAGACACTGACACTTAATTGAAACTATTCAAAACAGATACATCCATTGTTCATCTTCGGAGATTTCACTTATTTAAACTGCTCTGTTGGGACCATGAACATACTTCGTTTTGCAGTTAATTGATGCGTTCGTTACGTTAACAACTTTCAATGTTCTCAAGTGTATCTCACCTCTAAAAACTGTTGATCTGCTGTTCGATTGATGTTTTCAATTCATTTGGATCTAACTTTTTTATTCGCAGAATAATTACTAATGGAAACTACATCACATAAAACGCTAATTTATTCCTGTGAGAAACTTAATAACAATTAATTTTGATACCACATCGCATGTTTCAGTTTGTTAGTACTATTCTTTTCTTGTAAGAAGCGTCTCGAACAGGAATGATCTTCATTCTCAGTTTAAATCAATAATTTTTTTTTCGTAGTTAGTAAAAGTGAAAAATAATTGAACCCTATTTGTAACAATAAAATATTTGGTTCAAGAACATGAAAAAATAAATACAAATAACAAAACCACTGATGTTCTTAAGAGCGTCTATTTCCACTCCACTTCTAAAATAGTACATACCGCTTTTAAAAAAAATCCCTATTAGAATATACATAAAAAAAACTTCCCAAGTACCTACCTTAATAATTTCTCTGGTTTGTTTCAGTTTTGGTCTTTCCTGATGTATGAAGCTTTTTATCAAAAATTCTTCAATGTTTCACTGTAATTATGATTTATTTACTAAATTTTTTGGCGACGAAAAAAAAAACGTGTGCGCTGCCATCAAGTCAACGCCTACTTCTACAAAGATGACTTTGTTTCATCGAAAACAAAACAAATTTGCAATCGCTGTCCCCAGTTGGATTCATTACCCTGCTTCAATCAAACTAGATATGCAAATCATCCCAGCGGCAAACATTTCTATCAAGCCAAAAACATTCGCCCAAGGTAGGTAATCGTAAAATAAATCATTTCACGAAAGCTCAATCCTCTCCATATAAACACCTTTCCTCCATTTGAATGTCTCGCTCTAATTATGGTCCATAAATTAGTCAGGAAGCATAATCATTCATCCATTTCCGCCGGTTGTCGTTTTATAGTATTTAGTGCAGAGGACTCAGGGCATGGAAACAAACTTATAAAAGTCCCGCTATCATGGGAAACAAATTTGTCGCCATAAAACTTATCTTGCCCATTTTTACTATCTGGGGAGCAACAGAAACAGCAAAACTTATTCGAGGAAAGAAGAAAATCCCCGGGCGGAAAACTTCACGAAAGCTCCCCGAAATCCGGCTAGCTCTTCTAATGAATTACATCGATTATAAAACACCCCTCATAAGAGGTCCTTTTCCCCCGTGGAAAATCAAATGAGACCGGGTTGACTTTTGCGGAATGTTTCTTCCAAACCAACTAGAAGGCTTGAGTGAGGTGGTTCTATTTTTGAGCCGCGGACAGAAAACAAAGCAAAAATCATAAAATTGCACATACGCACGCATTCCCAAGAAAGCGGAAGATCGTAAAACCATAAGGTCATAAAACATGTCCTCAGCACTGAAATCGGCATGGAAAGTTGGTGGAATAATTTTTCACTAGGATTGTATGAACTGGGCCCGATCACGGATGGGAATATTTTGAGGGGCAATTTGGCTTCGGCCAAGACGTACACGATTTACAAGGCAGGATATTTACGAACAACGCACTCGTAAAAATGATTGTACTAATGTATATTTTAGTGCTTGTTATCACACCAATTTGGTTGAAAAAGGAAAATCAGTATTCGTTGGAATTTATATGTAGTGGTTCACCAATTATCGGCATGCATGTGGAGAATTTTCTCACATTATGAGGGTTGGTACACAAATAACTTAGTTGAGAACGCATCGAAGCTTGTACTAGTAAAAAAATTGCCAATTGCTGAAAATTCAGCTCATAGCGTTGTAATAAACTTGTTGACATTCAATACCGTTAAAGTTTGGAAGAAAAACTTCAAACACTCGGTCACGAAAGTCGATAAATCGTCGTGATGAATCAAAGTCTGTAATATAACCATGGTTGAAGACAAAGAGCTTTGAACAGTGCTCAAAAAAGTCAAATTCATTTATCACAAAACAAACTGAATGAGAAAAAAATGCTTTCTTTCCATCTATTTAGACAGACAGTGAAAAAATATCAGGTTGGCCTAGACCAACTTCATGATGATAGTGAATATTTATGTCATGTTCCATCATTCGCTCCACATTCAGTCATTTCACAAAGTCGTGACATTATGAAAAAATGTGAATGGATTTGAATTGTTTAGTTTTTAAAGTAAATTTTTAAGTAGATCACCAATATGAAGGATTAGGAATAGAACACAAACACTAGAAAATTCTTTAAATTTCTTTTGAATTTTCATAAAAAGCTTTAGAATGTCCTGATCTTTCTACATGCTCTCAGACGATTTCTGAATAATCCTATCAGAAAAACATAATACAAACAACTCCGTGCATTTCTCAGTTCGAAGTTTTTTTTGGCCTGGAACAACTTTTGTTTCAAATATAAATATAAACAGCAACACAATTTTTTCCTGCCAATGCTTCCCACAACAGCTAGCTAACTGACTTCACTGATTTCAGCATTTTCATGACTGAGATTTTTACAAGATCACGGTCACGAATTTGAAAATGAAGTGACTTTCGATCGACAATCAGTCAGAGATTGCTTTGCTGATGATCAGAGGAAATTAGGTTCGGAGTAAAATGTGTACTGTGATTGAAAAATTATTTCACATTCATGCTAGCATGTCAACAGTTTTGAACACAGGCTTTGAAAACTGTCAATTGAAACTGTCATTCTCAAAATTGTCAGAATTGTCAAAATTGTCAAAATTGTCAGAATTGTCAAAATTGTCAAAATTGTCAAAATTGTCAAAATTGTCAAAATTGTCAAAATTGTCAAAATTGTCAAAATTGTCAAAATTGTCAAAATTGTCAAAATTGTCAAAATTGTCAAAATTGTCAAAATTGTCAAAATTGTCAAAATTGTCAAAATTGTCAAAATTGTCAAAATTGTCAAAATTGTCAAAATTGTCAAAATTGTCAAAATTGTCAAAATTGTCAAAATTGTCAAAATTGTCAAAATTGTCAAAATTGTCAAAATTGTCAAAATTGTCAAAATTGTCAAAATTGTCAAAATTGTCAAAATTGTCAAAATTGTCAAAATTGTCAAAATTGTCAAAATTGGCAAAATTGTCAAAATTGTCAAAATTGTCAAAATTGTCAAAATTGTCAAAATTGTCAAAATTGTCAAAATTGTCAAAATTGTCAAAATTGTCAAAATTGTCAAAATTGTCAAAATTGTCAAAATTGTCAAAATTGTCAAAATTGTCAAAATTGTCAAAATTGTCAAAATTGTCAAAATTGTCAAAATTGTCAAAATTGTCAAAATTGTCAAAATTGTCAAAATTGTCAAAATTGACAAAATTGTCAAAATTGTCAAAATTGTCAAAATTGTCAAAATTGTCAAAATTGTCAAAATTGTCAAAATTGTCAAAATTGTCAAAATTGTCAAAATTGTCAAAATTGTCAAAATTGTCAAAATTGTCAAAATTGTCAAAATTGTCAAAATTGTCAAAATTGTCAAAATTGTCAAAATTTTCAAAATTGTCAAAATTGTCAAAATTGTCAAAATTGTCAAAATTGTCAAAATTGTCAAAATTGTCAAAATTGTCAAAATTGTCAAAATTGTCAAAATTGTCAAAATTGTCAAAATTGTCAAAATTGCCAAAATTACCAAAATTGCCAAAATTGTCAAAATTGTCAAAATTGTCAAAATTGTCAAAATTGTCAAAATTGTCAAAATTGTCAAAATTGTCAAAATTGTCAAAATTGCCAAAATTACCAAAATTGCCAAAATTGTCAAAATTGTCAAAATTGTCAAAATTGTCAAAATTGTCGAAATTGTCAACATTGTCAAAATTGTCAAAATTGTTAAAATTGTCAAAATTGTCAAAATTGTCAAAATTTTCAAAATTGTCAAAATTGTCAAAATTGTCAAAATTGTCAAAATTGTCAAAATTGTCAAAATTGTCAAAATTGTCAAAATTGTCAAAATTGTCAAAATTGTCAAAATTGTCAAAATTGTCAAAATTGTCAAAATTGTCAAAATTGTCAAAATTGTCAAAATTGTAAAAATTGTAAAAATTGTAAAAATTGTAAAAATTGTCAAAATTGTCAAAATTGTCAAAATTGTTAAAATTGTCAAAATTGTCAAAATTGTCAAAATTGTCAAAATTGTCAAAATTGTCAAAATTGTCAAAATTGTCAAAATTGTCAAAATTGTCAAAATTGTCAAAATTGTCAAAATTGTCAAAATTGTCAAAATTGTCAAAATTGTCAAAATTGTCAAAATTGTCAAAATTGTCAAAATTGTCAAAATTGTCAAAATTGTCAAAATTGTCAAAATTGTCAAAATTGTCAAAATTGTCAAAATTGTCAAAATTGTCAAAATTGTCAAAATTGTCAAAATTGTCAAAATTGTCAAAATTGTCAAAATTGTCAAAATTGTCAAAATTGTCAAAATTGTTGAAATTGTCAAAATTGTCAAAATAGTCAAAATTGTCAAAATTGTCAAAATTGTCAAAATTGTCAAAATTGTCAAAATTGTCAAAATTGTCAAAATTGTCAAAATTGTCAAAATTGTCAAAATTGTCAAAATTGTCAAAATTGTCAAAATTGTCAAAATTGTCAAAATTGTCAAAATTGTCAAAATTGTCAAAATGGTCAACATTGTCAAAATTGTCAAAATTGTCAAAACTGTCAAAATTGTCAAAACTGTCAAAACTGTCAAAATTGTCAAAATTGTCAAAATTGTCAAAATTGTCAAAATTGTCAAAATTGTCAAAATTGTCAAAATTGTCAAAATTGTCAAAATTGTCAAAATTGTCAAAATTGTCAAAATTGTCAAAATTGCCAATATTGCCAAAATTGTCAAAATTGTCAAAATTGTCAAATTTGTCGAAATTGTCAACATTGTCAAAATTGTCAAAATTGTTAAAATTGTCAAAATTGTCAAAATTGTCAAAATTGTCAAAATTGTCAAAATTGTCAAATTTGTCGAAATTGTCAAAATTGTCAAAATTATCAAAATTGTCAAAATTGTCAAAGTGGAAAAGTTATCAAAATTGGAATTTTTTTTTAAGTTTTCAAGGTAGAGCTAGAATGCAAGTCAGTTAAAATTAATTGAACGATAATAAAGTAGGTAAACACCAAATGTTTAACTATTAAACAGTAGGACGACTTTCTTTCGTTTCTGCAGGTTGTTAAATGTTCAAAGGGTTAATTCAGTGGGTACGTATCTTTTCTTCACCCTTATCCTTACTTACATCCCAAAACCAACCATAATTTGAAAACTGCTCATTTCATGACATACTTTGTGTTTATTTTTCGCCTGTGTGCTTTTTAATACGGTGCATATTGACATAACAATTTTATGAAGCAATTCTCAGTCTCATTCTGCCTATGTACAGCGCCTTCTTGGATGGAAGAAATTGTTCGAATCCGTTTGGTTTTCTTAGAACAGTCCCCAGTGCTTCTTCTCGTGATGATGTTCCTTAACCTTGATGGTCACCGGAACGTGCTTCTCGACGTAAACTGGCTTCTGGATGTAGACCGGGACAGGTTTCTCGACATGAACTGCGTACGGCTTCGGCACTTCGACGTACTCCTTGTGGACAACTGGCACTTTGACCTCAACTGGGTATGGGACTGGACGATCAACGTGGTATGGAACCTTCTTTTCGACGACATAAGGGATCTTCTTCTCAACGATCACCGGGACCTTCTTTTCGACCTCAACTGGATAGGGAACCTTAACTGGGACGGCCACATGCTTCTCGACCTCCACTGGATATGGAACTGGGACTTTCTTGGTGATGGTGACCTTCTTGATGGCTTCATGATCCTGATGGTGGTCGTAGTACTGGTTATCGTACTGCTGGTGTTGATAATGGTTGTCCAACTGCAGGGTGTGATCTTCATAAGCTCCAACCTCCCAGAGGCCACGTTTGTCCTTCTTTCCAGCGTCTTCGACTACGGCAGAGGCAACGGCAACGGCCAGAGCCATGGACAACACTACGAACGTCTGGAATGAAATTAAAAAAAAAAACACAAATTAGAAACGATCGAAACAGATTGCCAAAACTCACCTTCATGATTGGGGGACGGTTCAGTGATTTTCGATGGACTCTCTACCGAATGATTGTTAGATGGCGAATGATATCTTTCGATTGGCTGCTGACAGTTTTTATACCGACTACCAACGCTGTTTTGGGGCTCGATTTTCCACCGTTCATTACGCACTATCTTCCGAAAAATTCAACCATAAATTACACAATTTGTTGAAACAAAAATAAACACACAAGCCGCGGTGTCCGTTAAAAGTCCCTCTAATTGTAGCACATTACCTGATAAAGAGTGAAAATTGATTGGTTTTTAACCATTTTTCATTGAATTAAACGGTGTTTTACCGATGTTATTTGAATTGATAACCAAGAAGAAAAAAATATGATTCATAGTTGAAAGATTCTTTTTTTTTTAAGTTACTCGAAGAATCTGAAAATCAGCAGGAATTTTAAAGTTTCAATTTACAAATAGGCATCAACGAAACTTTTCAATATTGAAAAGGTGACACCATGAAAGGCAAAAATAACAGAAACCCGGAAATGAACCCCATTCCGGTGATCGGTTTCAGTTTTCCTCCCTGAACTTGCCCTATATTTCCTCCGCCATACCAAAATCTTCAACCTCTTTTCTCCCTGAATTTCAACCCACGAAGAAAGAAAAACACTACCTTCAACAGAAAAAAGAGAGGCAATTTTCCGCTGGGTGCCAATGAAGTTTCATTCTTTAGGTTTTCATTCATGCCAAAAGAAAAAGGCTGGAAACCGATATCAAGTTTCAGTGAAAGTGTTGATGACAGCAAATTGGCTATTTGAGGAACTTTTCGATCAAAGCGATATGACGCTTAAGCGTCACCACCCATCCGGGGACGGGTAGTTCAAATTTTGGCTAACTTTATTTAATCTCTGATGAGCAATTTGTTGATGGTGCTTCAAGGAAACTTAACCATTTGTTTAATCGAATGATTTCAAATATGTATTGATGAAAGCAAGTCAATTACCACGTTAGTAGTATTTGGTTAAAATTTTCTCTTCAAATATCTTTTTCTTGAAAAGTTCAATAATAGCACATTACAAAACATGAAGTACAAGTGATCACTTTAATAAAAAGAGTTCCGTTATAACTGCTAAGATAGACTAAGACTAATTTCTCAAACCCGGGATCAAAAAAGCTTCGTTGTGGTTCAAAACTCATGAGTAAATTTGAATTTTGAAGTTGGTATGGAAAAATTGAATATTTTGTACTGAAAAATCAACTTAATTGTTGTATCTTCTGTGGAACCGAGTCTTTTTATGGTATGTGTGCCAATTTTTAAACCCTCTAAAGGAAATTTTCTGCTGAACAACTTTGTTGAAGACCGTAACTTCGTATCTTATTAGACAAAAAAGTTCTTAGCTGTTTAACAGGGGTAGTGAACCTACATGTAAGAGAAGCGACGTCTGAAACACAAAATTCCAATCGATACAAAAGAACTGTCAAAATCGATTCTAATCGATCCTAGCTTTTGTCGTGGAGCTTTCAGCTTTGTAATTGAAAACTAAACCAAGGAGAATAGTGTGATTGCTGTTGTGGTTGAAGAAAATAATTTTAAAACTCTTCATATGAATTTATGATTAGGAGCTATTTTTTCACTGCTCTGGTAATTCATGTTTGTAGTTGATATACTAACAAAATTCAAGTCATTCATACCGTTTATCGCAATCCACCGGGCATCAAATTCAACATTGTTTTGTTGGATTTACTGAGCGTTCATTTTGGAACTTGAACGTTGAGCAACAAAACAGTGCTGAGGATTTATTTGTTCAAGCTTTCGGCGATGTGGCCAGATATATTATTTTAAGATGGATCACATGTCGCTTTTCTTAAATGGAGGTTCACTAAACAGGGGTATGCCAAAATGTCATTGAAAAGCAATAAATTAAATTGATATCACTGCTAGGTGCCTAGCGAGCTATTGTTTGTCTACTTTCCACTGATGACTAATAAGATGCGATGTTACGGCCTTGGACAAAATTGTTCAGCAGAAAATTTCCTTCCGAGAATTTACAAATTGGCACAAAAAACATAAGCAATAAAATATGTAAAAAAAAACTTGGACAAAAATGTTAAAATATCTTTAAATAATTTCAAAATCAAGTACCTTTTAAAATAAGACAGAAATAGCCGTGAAAGTTACTGGCAACACTGAAGCAAATCTATAAAAACTCTACATGAAAGGTATTCTTAGTTACCTTGTTAATTTTTATAATTGGTTGTCAAATTTCAGTCGACATTTGGACATTTTTGTCAAAATATTTGAATAAAAAAATTTAACATCAATGTTTTTCTCGTGTATTTTGTTCGCAGATCTTCAAAAAATAGTAGGCTCCCTTCGATAGATTTTTTGTTCAAGAAAAGTGCTTTGAATAGGGAAGAATCTTTTCTATATTGTGGCAAATTTTCAGAGATGCCGAATATATATTCTCTTAAAAAGAACACTTGTCAAGCAAACGTTATGTGCTGGACATCTGGTTGGCCCGTGTTCGTTTGTTTTGGTTCGCGCCAGAGCACAGTGCAGTGGTTAATAACAATTTACTTATAGATAAGTAGCGGCTAGACCAGCTAAGGCAAGGTACTCGCAGTATACGGAACCTCAGGGTCGGCTGGCTAATGGGTAACCAAGGACTTTACGAATAAAATACTACCAATCGGAAATTTCATGTTAATTGTGATTTTATTGATGTTTTAATTTATGTGGCGTGTTGTCTGTGTGTACAATAAACAATTTCTGTTTGTAATGTGGCGTGTAAACTCTCACTAACCGTGGTTGTGCTGCTGGTTGTGGTGCGTCGCGACGTCGTGGTTCCGGAAGTCCAGTTCCGGAAGCAGGAGGGCCGTCGGTGTATTGGCGTTTCGACGGGGTGCCGAAACAGCGGGCGTTGCTGGACAGGTGGAGAAGGGAAGTCCTCCTAGGGAGTTAGGATTCCGCAGAACCCGAGGACGATGATGATGGTCTTTTACGGTTAGGCGCGAGACCACTAAGGATCTGCGGGCGGAGCCGTGAAGAAGTCAATCGGTTTTTCTGGGCAAATTCCTTGAAATTTCACGAGCACTAAACACTACACTGACTTTACTTGCGAACGCCTGATTTAGAAGAGAGCTCGAAATATGGAAGCAAACTTCCTTTTCGACTCCTTAATTCCATTTTCCATTTGATCCTCCTTTCCTCCTCTGTTAGTTGACAGCAGCCAGCAGCAAAATGTAGCCTATTGTGGTGCTATCTTGTGAGACTGGACAAGGAACATGAATTTTCAAGAACTTAACAAACAAAACTTCAAAATTGAAATAAAAATCAAACGATTTGTAACCAACCGCTTACAGAGTCTTCAGAGAAGTTTGTCAGTAAAATCAGCTCTATAAGGCTCTATAGGCGTCCCACACATACAACAAGATGGTGCCCTTACTTTTTCTGCCCTTGCTTTTTCTGCTTAATATTATATTAAAACGTGGATTCGATAAAAAACGATTATCCGCGGCAAAAATGTGACGAACGAGTTTTCTCAACAACGAAAAATGCACACCTTTTCAAGACGACGCGTTGCGTTTCATCAAACTGATCGTGTTTGCTGAAGATTATTTGTTATGGCGAAGATATTAAAAACTTTCATTCGCGGAGGTGTTGTGCTGTCTTAACACTTTTCTTGCTTCATATTTTTCGGACTGGTTTTAATAAAATAAGTCATTTTTCCCGAATCTGCCACATTGTTTTCCCGGAGCACACAACCCATCGAACCGGACGGAGCGAAGCCACAAACGCAACTCGGACCGTCAGCTGTGAGCAAATTGAAGCAAATTGAAGCAAACAACATTGCCAACATTGTTTTTTTTTTCAAGAATTAGGGAACTGGTGAAATAAAAATCAGGCAAAATCAGGCTACGTTAGAGTAACGGAAATTTCGCTCAAAGTGATGACCTTTTTCTTGGTCATCCCGCCACATTTTAACTCTAATATATGATGTGAGCCTGAATCAAAGCAATCAAAAGATTCCCTTTAATTTCCTTTTTTAAAAAAGAATTAAAAGGAATCCTTCGATTGCTTTGATTCAGCCATATTTTCACTTTTTAACTTAAGCAATGGTATCTAATCCAGTTCCTTACTACCCATTTTTAATAACATTTGCCAAAATTAGGCTTTTTATTAAATATGGGAAATTCAATGGCTTATCAGGTTGTTAGGCTGAGCCTCTAAAAATCAGGCAAATCCTGAAAAATCAGGCACATTGGCATCTCTGGCTTCGATCGAACGCAACTCTGAAGTCACACGCAAAGTGAGGCCTCTTTGAGAGGAGTGCAGAGATCCTCTGAGGGAGCAAAGAGTAACTGGCGTTCTTAGATATTCTGGCGGTAGGAGAAGCGAGAAAGAGTTATTTTCGACTGCCAGGAGTTTGGGAGTTCCTCCTCTATGAATGGTACACACTTATTTGCAGGGACCGAAAACAGCACGAACACAGTAAGTGCAACACAATTTGATGACACGGCACATCCGAAATGAAAATGTGCTGTGTCTGTGTTGATGTACTTTTGTTGCGTGTCGGCCGCAACACAGCACAGTACTGGGTGCGACACAAAATCCGACACAGTTGACGACACAGTGTTTTCGTGTGCCGGTCCCGAAACGATGATCATTATTGCTCTTTCCAGCTAGCTTCCAATTCGTTGCCTACCTGCCAGTAGCCGAACTGAATAGATTTTTTTATTTTGCTTTCAAGCTTCTTCCTCAACACAATGCGAGTGAAGAGCTTCGCTATTGCAAATACTGAGAAATGCTGTCCAGTCAAGCGCGACGGGTGAAAAGTAGCCTTGCTCGTAACAACACTGTGTTGCGTGCTCAGCACAACTGTGTTATTCTCAACACGACACAACTGGAAACTGTGTCGTGTTGATTTCATGCAACACAACACAATTGAAGTGCTGAGCAAAGCTAAGTGTCGCACACAGAAATTTATGTGTCAGCACTCAAGGATTTGTGTTGCACGATCTGTACTGTGTTGTGTTTGTGTTTTTTGTCGGTCCCTGCTTATTTGGCGTAATACCTTATAGTTTACTTTTGATCAATTATCGGATAATACTGGGTTAACTCCTTTTTCATGTATAGGTCCTGTACACTTTATCGGGTTCAGCGGGTCAAAATTACACATTATTTGAAATGCTTTCACTCAGTGGGGATGTGAGCCGATTTTTGTAGTGAGAATTTTTGCCTACAAGAAATATACTTCATAAAAATAAAATGAAGACAATCAAATACCAAATTTGCTGGTTTATTTCACTTAAAATTACATTTTTTATGAATAATGATTGTTGGAATAATTTCATTGTATATGCGAAGAATTGCCGTCTTCGATCTGCCAAGCAACCCTCAACATCTTTCGCGGTTTCATATGGATCGGTAATGAGGGTTTTTTTATATTTAAAATGTATTTTTAATGAATAATTTGATATAAATTAAGAATCTTACCACGAGTCATCATCAATTTACGAAATGAAAACGGTTGAAGTTTTAACAATTTCTAAATTACCCGTCTTAAAGCGTATACGGGTGGTTTGAAAAAAAAAAAAGTGTAATATTGACCCGACAAAATGACCCATGTTTTGACAGATGACGACGGTTCGTAATAATGGGTCTATATGTGTTCCGCCAAATGATTGTGGGTACTGCTCTGTCCATGATGCATCTAGTATGGTGATTGGATGGATGCGGAGTAGGGAATGGAACGCATCCGAAATTTAGACAGCTGGCCCTTGGCTGGCAGACTGGGATGATGCCTTGATTTGTTTTTAAAATATGGACTTTTTCCAATCGTCAAGATAATGCTCAGACAAAGAATTAACCTTGATTTTTGCAAATATAGTCCATTCAAACGAAAAAACATCTTCCGGCTGAATTCCGGCCAGTTAAGCTTAAAGCCCTAACATAAAAGTGCGGCAGACTGTCACTGCGGAGTTCCAATCGAACTATCAAAAGTCGTTCCAATCGAGCATAACCATTTTTACCATTTCAAATTCGTGGGAAGTATTGTGATCTGTGTGGCTGTGAATTTCAATTTTTTAATTGATCATTCAAGATTCAATTGATTAATCAAGAACGCAGAGAATCCATTGGAGCAAAACGCAATTTCATTTTTATTGTAACAATTGACACAATGGAGAACAAATTAAATAATATTAACAAAACGAAAATCAACTTAACAATCTGCGACCCAGCTGCACATCAACAAGAAATCATGCGAATTCGGATCCAACTGCAGATAACCGGGTGTACAGCATATCTACTTAACTTTAAAATATTAAAAATCATGATTAAATTACCTAGACAATGAACAGCTTTAGAGGGTTTATATCACAACAATGACTGGCCTTTATAAACCCGGAAAGAAATTTAATTCCATCTCAGGTCATTATCATTAAGGAAGACGGTACACCAAAAATCGACACCATGCATAGCATAGCATAGCATAGCATTGGGTGACAACACACATCTTGAATTGGCTGATACACGAGGTACAACTAACAATCAAGCTCAACACTAGATGCCAAAATGAGTATCTGGATTCAATACTCATTTCAAGTGTTGCTATTGAGAATCAGTGTGGTACCATTATGCATACCGTGACAAGTCAATGTAATCATATGGGGATAATCTGAACAGCGAAATGAACTTTTCAGGTGCAAGAGAACTCATGCGACCCTACAAACAAAGATGCTGTTTCAGATAGGTAGAGGGAGGGCTATTTGAGTTTATAGGAAATCCTACTTGGCAGGTAGGATTTATGTGTAAAATTTTTTTAAATGTGGACGAACACAAAGTTAAATAAAAATGGAAAGAGCTCACCAATTTACGGGGGACATTATGTTGTAAACGATACTCCCATGCATTAACATTCCGTTCTGGAATTGTTAACCTGTTTCCTAGGCCTTCCAATTTGCGGTCCGTCCAAATCATTTTCTGTGCTTGTATGATCTTTTCCTCAATTTCATATCATCCGGAACAACATTTCGTGTGAAGCCAGCTGAACTTGAGCGAGGCTTGATGACATGCTAGACGCTGCGACGCCAAATCTATCCGCTCTGCTATCGGTAACCAGAACTGCACGGTTTTCCGCTCCCGGGATTCGAAGATTCAAATACGATAAAAATCCACTATTTACTTCTCAAATATCTAATTTTTCGGAATTCTTCATCAGCTTGAAAAAAAAACACGTCACAACGCAAAAAAGGATTGCTTCGATCTTCGGTACACCAAAAATCGACACCATGCGGCCACTTAATCCCACCGTTTGTTTCTCAGTTTGGCCAGACCTGATTCAAAGTAACCGAAAGCAGGTTATTTAACAAAAACCATACCCACAAAAAAAAGTTCAGCTTCGAATCGTTTTAAACCACACGAAACAACCACGGAAACGCTTCCTATAAAAAAATGGATCAAATATTGGTCGGCTTAACACGGTTACTGCTGGCTGGATTAGTGCGGGAATATTGTTAACCGGGGAGGCTTCGTCGCGATTGGGAAGATTTTTTCGTTGTTAGGACTCAAAGGAGCAAGAAGCTTGTAAAAATAAGCCGTACAGTTTTACGAGTGATGCGATTTTTTTTCTACTAGACCATGTTGTAGTAATCTGGTGGCAGCTTCCGGATACTGGAAACCTGTTTAAAGTAAGGGGGTAGGAGAAAAAATGGATTTTTTCTTTGAATTTTGACTGGCTTATTTTTGGCATTTTCCAAAAAAAATTGTTACATATTTTTTCTTAAACAACATGTGCGTAATAATTTCAAAATTTATAGAGCTTCCACCGCATGAATTGGAATTTCGCTAACACAAATTTCCAAATGACTCAAAAACCTCAAAGAATACACATCAACAGATTGTTTCTCTAGGGCAAAGTTCGCTTCAAAGATTTCACGAGAAAAAAAAAACTAAATTAACGTTCAAAGCAGTGCGATTCCCGGTTTCAGTTAAACAAACGAATGTATCTGAAAACCAGCCGCTCGTCATCTGATTCTAGATTGCACCCTGCGGCGGCCAAACGCACCAGGCAGGATACATAAATTTACTACAACCCCACCTTCCTGGGTCATAAACTTTAACCTTCCCCCCTCACATTTTGATGGAGAATTTAAATATTTTTCCCTGTGAGCTATTCCATGCGAAGGAATTCCCGTGCTCTGCTGAGGGAAAGTTTCCCGAAAACCAAACGGCTGTACCTTTTCTACAGAATTTTCTATCGCAAAAGCGTGTTCTGCGGTGAGGAAAAATAGCTTTATTAAATACAAATTTCGTATCTATTATTACAATCCTCGTCTGGGGTGAGCAGCTTTGTTTTTCCGAGTTCTACAGCAGCTAACGTAAAACAGCTAACAACTGGCGATGGATGATGGCGGCTGCTGCAGAAGCCTTTCCCTTCTTTCTTCGAAAATAAAGGGATAGGAAACCAATTATAAGTAGACCTTTTTCCTTCAGCGGTTCTTCTTTTGCGGAACAGCTGCATCGGCTCCCAAATGAATTAACTTTGCAATCAATTTGTGTGGAGATGTAACGCAGATTGCGCTTATTCGGGGTAAGAATATTAGGAAAAAAAAACAATTCAATTCAAACACCTCTTGAAAGACGATGTTAAAGAAGTGTTTATTAAAAAAAAACGGAGACTCAAAATAAGCTTTTTAAAAGTTTTGATTGTAAGCTTTTTGCCAATGTTTTTCGATTACTAATTCCGTTTATGCATCCCCGATCAGAAGAGAAAAACTAAATTATATCAAGATGAGATATTTTGATATTCATTTTTTTCCTATCTGGATGAGTTATAATTTAGTACTCGTAGGATGTTAAAATATCTCAAATTATATCAAAAAGTCTATACAATCATAGCTAAATTATATCAGTTTTTGATATGCTTCTTTCAGGATTATATTTCGTTCAGATAGCATAGTTTGATATTGGACAGAACAAATTATATCAAAATTATAACTTATCAAGATATGAGTGCTTCGAGAAAATTTTCTAGTGGAAGATCAATAAACCACATTATTTGATAAAACCATGCCCCATTTTTGGTTTCCCAACAATTTGATTCAATTTTATGAATCTGTTGAGCGAAACTCGTTAATGTAAGGTTTGAACCGTTGACTTCGATGTCCGTGTTTCAGAAAAAGTTGTACGTATATCAAAATAAGATATAATCATTTTATTTTAGGACAATCTGAAAAAAAATCTTGATCATTGAATATGAGCTCAACCCCATTCAAGTTTGTCAATCAGAATAAGATATAATTCAGATTGGAGAAACTTTAAATCGAAAATTTGGAGTTCTTAATTATAACTGAATCAGATTTGAATATCTTGGTGAGATACGTTTGATTTATTATTTTGATTTGCTCTCCTGATCGGGTCGCATTAGACTTGAATCGTCTAAACGTCATTAAAGACGTCCATACAACCTTCTTGAATTTTGTTATCATACTGAACATATGATTTCTCATTGATAACAATTTCCGTTCGTGGTTTTAGAGATGACCTTCACCTACAAAAAAAGCTATAACGAAAAAAAAACACCACCCACAGCTTTTCACCACCAACGTCTCTCGGCTCAGTGATTCGACTTTGGACTTCCTTTCCGCGAGCCCCCAGCAGCGGGGCTGAGCTGAACTGAAGCGAAGCGTATCCGATCGAGTGACCCCCGAAAAGGTCTTCTTTTACGCGCGAGTTACAACATGAGACCAAACAGATACTGTAATCATATAAAAGTTACCGTGGGCAGCCGAAAAGTTATCATTCGCTTGTGATCTTTCCATCGATCGACTTGATTCATCCCACCAATTAGCCGGAGCTCTCGTAACATGAAGGTAGGAATGATGTTGATTTTACTTTTAATTCAAGTGATTATAATTGTTTGTTTCCTTCCAACAGGCGTTCGTAGTATTTTCTATGGCTTTGGCCATTGCTTGCGCTGCTGCAGTTGACGATTCCGCCAAAAAGGACAAACGTGGCCTGTGGGAACTGGGAACCTACGACGATCACAGTCTGGAGCTGAACCAGGAACACAATCAGTACGGCCACCATGATCACGGCAAAATCAAGAAGGTCACCATCACCAAGAACGTCCCGGTGCCATACCCAGTGGAGGTTGAGAAACATGTGGCCGTTCCAGTGAAGGTTCCCTATCCAGTTGAGGTCGAGAAGAAGGTTCCAGTGTACATCGAGAAGAAGGTCCCTTATGTCGTCGAAAAGAAGGTTCCATACCACGTTGATCGGCCAGTCCCATACCCAGTAGAAGTCAAGGTCCCAGTTGTCCACAAGGAGTACGTCGAAGTGCCGAAACTATACGCAGTTCATGTCGAGAAGCCCGTTCCGGTGTATGTCCACAAGCCAGTGTACGTCGAGAAACAGGTGCCGGTGACCATCAAGATCAAAGAACGTCACCACGAGAAGAAGCACTGGTTCTGAGCGTGAAGAGATCCCCTGAGTATGTTAAGCTGTTAAGTAATAAAATGCCTAACGAAGGAATACAAAAAATATAATTTTGCATTGCTTCATTATTCTAGAAAGAAAACGGGGATTTAATTCGCTCCAATTTGCAACTGAGGAGTAGGCGGCGTGCAACAATAACCGAGCGTCTGTTCTCCAGGTCAGGGGTGGCTCAAACAGCGTCTGTCTCACAGTGAGCGGCTGAATTTATGAAATACGGCTCCCGCCAGCTGAGTCCAAAATGGCAGCTCCATCGCGGGATAGGGACCTCAGGCTAACAACCTACTTCTCCCGATTTTTAAAATTTGTTAGGTACAGAAACTGGGATAAGGAATTGAAGTAGGCGTGTGCCGAGAAAGACGTGTTGTTTTTCATCAGCCAAAATCAAGCTAGCGAAAATTCAAAATGATTCGAAAAACTTCAACAGTTTAATTGAAAATTGCTTTGAATTGCACCACATCAAGTTTTACCAGAAATAAAGCAAAGAAAGTATTCAAAGTTGGAACTAGATTCAAGAAATTGATTGGGAATCGTGACCAGAGAATAGTAGTTTTCAAGATTTGAAGTGGTTGCCAGCAGATACTCGGGTTAAAACAAAAAATTGGTGAGCTCTTTCCATTTTTACTTGTATATTTGTGAAGATCATAACAATTCCTTATTCATCAATCCTATCTGTCAAGTATGATTTCCCATCAAAACGAGCAACCCTTCCCTTTCCTGTCTGAAACAGCATCTTTACACGTAGGGTCGTATGAGTTCTCTGCACCTGAAAAGTTCATTAAGCTGTTCAGACTATCCCTATATGATTATATTGACTAGCCACGGTGGGCATTGTGGTACCACACTGATTTTCAATATCAACGCTTGAAATGAGAAATGAATCCAGGTTCGACATTTTGGCATCTTGTGTTGAGCATGATTATTAGTTGTACCTTGTGTATCAGCCAATGCAAGATGTGTGTAGTCTATCTATCTAATCTAAGGGTCCAGCGCCGATTGACCGGCGCATAGGGCTGAGATAAAAGATCTCCACTGCTGGCGATCCGGAGCCAGCGTCTTCACTTGCTGCCAGCCAAGGTTCTCGTCAACTGTGCGGATTTCAGCGGCTAGACTTCGCCGCCACGAGCTTTTGGGCCTGCCTCTTCTTCGATGCCCATCTGGATTCCAGTCAAGCGCCTCTCTGCAAATCTCGTTTTCATCTCTTCGCAGCGTGTGCCCAATCCATCTCCACTTACGTTCCCGAATCTCGATTTCTAGCGCCTTTTGATGACACCGGCGATGAAGTTCAACGTTTGAGATCCAGTTGCCAGGCCACCAAGCGCGGATGATGTTCCGCAGGCACCGATTCACAAAAACTTGCAGTTTTCGCGTCGTCACCGCATATGTGCACCAAGTTTCACACCCGTACAGCAATCCGGATTTGACGTTTGAGTTGAAGATTCGGATCTTAGTTCGTAGAGAGATCTGGCGTGACCGCCAGATGTTTCGGAGATTCGCAAACGCAAATCGGGCTTTTCTGATCCGGGTTTCGATGTCCTTCTTGGTACCACCATCAGGCGTAATCTGGCTACCAAGATACTGGAAGCACTCCACTGTCTCAACCTGTTGTCCAGCTACCACGAAATTGGAACGATTTTCTGTATTGATTTCCATCGACTTGGTCTTTCCGACATTGATTTTGAGACCTGCTGCCTTGGAGCTTTCGGTGAGGTCGTCGAGTTTGCTCTGCATGTCTTGTTGTGTTTGGGCGAGCAAAACAATATCGTCTGCCAGGTCAAGGTCGTTCAGTTGCTCCATGGTTGAAGGATTCCACGGCAATCCTCGGTTTGGTCTACAGTCAATCGATCCAGTCAAGATCTCATCCATTACGATGAGAAAAAGCAGCGGTGACAAAATACATCCTTGTCTCACTCCAGCAGTTACCGGGATTGGTTCGGACAAGACACCGTCGTGTAAGACCTTGCACGAAAATGCCTCGTACTGTGCTTCGATGAGATGGACTAGTTTCTCTGGGACCCCTCGTCGTCTAAGAGCAGCCCAGATGTTTTCGTGGTTCAGTCGGTCAAATGCTTTTTCGAAATCAACGAACACCAGCAGAAGAGAGTCCTGGAATTCGTTGATTTGTTCCAGTATTATTCGTAGCGTTGTGATGTGGTCCACACATGATCGTCCGGATCGGAATCCAGCTTGTTGCCGTCGGAGTGTAGCGTCGATTTTCTCCTGGATCCTGTTCAGGATCACTTTGCAGAGTACTTTAAGGGTTGTACAGATCAAAGTTATGCCACGCCAGTTACCGCACTCTGTTAGGTCTCCTTTCTTTGGGACCTTTACGAGGATACCCTGCATCCAGTCGGCCGGGAATGTTGCAGTATCCCAAATGTCAGCGAAAAGACGGTGCAACATTTGTGCTGACAAGGCAGGGTCGGCTTTGAGCATTTCAGCAGGAATGCAATCGATTCCAGGCGCTTTGTTGGATTTCATGTCCTTGATTGCCGCTTCTATTTCAGCCAGCGTGGGCGCTTCCGAGTTGACGCCATTAATGCGACTTACTGTGGGCGCCTCGAGCTGCGGGTTCTGTTGGCCATTGCTATTTGTAACTCGGAAAAGTTGATCAAAATGCTCAGTCCAACGCTTGAGCTGATCTGTTCGATCTGTCAGCAGCTGACCTGCTCGGTTTTTCAGCGGCATTCTTGCATTAGTCCTTGCCCCACTAAGGCGGCGAGAAATATCATATAATAATCGGATATCTCCAATGGCGGCGGCTCTTTCTCCCTCTTCGGCTAGGGAGTTTGTCCAGGCTCTCTTGTCTCGTCTACAAGCTCGTTTAACTGCCTTTTCCAGCTCCGCATATCGTAAGCGGGCGGCTGCTTTGGCTGACCCGGTACATGCCTGCTCAATTCCGACTTTCGCCTTTCTCCGATCATCGATCATCCTCCAGGTTTCATCCGACATCCATTCACTTCGTCTTCCACAAACTTTACCGAGAGTACCATGGCTCGTCGTGATAAAGGCATTCTTGATTCCACACCACTGTTCTTCGACTGTTCCGTCTGTCGGCAGTTCCGAGGCTCGGGATTCTAGCTGTTCAACGTATGCCCTTTTCACCTCTGGATTCTCCAACCGGCGGACGTCGTATCGACACCCGACTTTCTCCTCGCGCCGTTGGACACGCGCAACCCTCAGTCGTATCTCGCCAAGGACGAGGTGATGGTCGGATGCAATGTCTGCGCTTCGTTTGTTGCGGACATCAAGAAGACTCCTTCTCCATTTTCGACTGATGCAGATGTGGTCAATTTGATTTTCTGTTCGGCCATCTCGGGATACCCAAGTGACCTTATGTGCTGGTCGATGGGGGAAGAGCGATCCACCGATCACCATGTTGTTGTTGCCACAAAATTCTACAAACAGCTCTCCGTTTTCGCTCATCTGTCCTAGACCATGGCGCCCCATGATGCGCTCAAAGTCCTGATTATCGGAGCCAATCTTTGCGTTGAAGTCGCCTAAGTGGATTTGAATGTCACCCTTCGGAATTCTCTCAACCACGCTGTTCAATTGACTGTAAAACTGCTCTTTCTCCTGCAAATCGGCAACGTCAGTTGGCGCATAACACTGGACCATTGTAAGGTTTCTAACCCGTGTTCTGAATCTGGCTACGATTATTCTTTCGTTTATCGGTTCCCATCTTATGAGGGCCGCATGGGCCTGCGGGCTTAACAGGAAACCAACTCCTCGTTCCCGAGTAGCATGTTCTCCTCGTATGCCAGAGTAAAGCAGTACTTGCCCGGACTGTGTCTTGTGTTCTCCAGTGTTAGGCCAACGAACTTCGCTCAGTCCCAATATCTCTAGCTTGAGGCGAAGATGTGTGTAGTCACCCTATGCTATGCTATGCTATGCTTGTTAGGTACAGAAACTGGGATAAGAAATAACCGAATTGAAATTTTGGCAACGACTTTCAGCATGAAAACACGGACCAGAATTGGAACTTTTGACCCTTTCCCAGCCAGGAAAGCTGGCTCAACTTGCTAGAGAAGCTAGCCGCCTCAAGCTAGAGATATTGGGACTGAGCGAAGTTCGTTGGACTAACACCGGAGAACGCAAGACACAGTCCGGGCAAGTCCTGCTTTACTCTTGCATTGGTTTCCTGTTAAGCCCGCAGGCCCATACGGCCCTCATGAGATGGGAACCAATAAACGGAAGAATAATCGCAGCCAGATTCAGAACACGGATTAGAAACCTTACAATGCACACAAAAAAATATGAGTTTTACATTTGATGTAAAATTTGATTCCATATAAAATTCGGTCAGATGTGTTGTATATTATGACGCAGCCCTGAAAAAAACCATGCGTTTCCTCATTCGAGTCAATTTGTTGTAATTTTACTCGGCTAAAATCCCGAGTCGAGGGGTGGGGTTAGAGAAACAAGAGAGATCAATAGCAGGAAAGATCACATGCGGGATATACATGGTGTTTTCGATAGAAGGTCCAGCAGTTGATCGGCAGAGCTCGATTGCTCGTGTTGGCCGGTTTCATTATGTTCACCGTGGTGAAATTGGCTAACGCACCGTTGTACTGAAGCGGAGATTGCAGGTTCAAGTCCTGCCGGTGAGCCGTTGTATCTTTTTCGAAAAATTCATGATATTTACGGCTTATGTTCTTTCGTTCTTTGATAGCTCATGTTCCTCTGATTCTTTCCATCACCTACGAAAATATAATTTTACATGACTTTTGCTTGAAACGATGTTTGGAATCAGACACGTTGCTGTCGCGCACAGGGTGTGTCTAATTGTTTGCCAATTTTAATAAATATAAAAAAGTGAAATCCTTTTAACAATTTTCACCAAAAACAAATGATGTTTTATTGCTTATTGTGAAAAAACACAATTTTAAAATAGTATATTACTCGATAGAACTTTGTAGACTTTATTTGAGAAGTGATATTTTGTTCTAAGCAACAGTTCACATCTTGTCTTTGATTTTTAATTTAAAAAAATATATAGGAATATCTCTAACCGATATCATTGATACGAAATCTAACAATTAAAAATGAATAGCCTAGAAAGTAGTCAGTAGTCATACTTTTGGTTCAAATAAATATTGCACAAAATGGATTTATATACAAGTGAATCGTTTTGAAATGTTTAATATTTATACAAACAAATCACAAGTTTCATTACCCCTTCCTCACATTTCATCATTTTGCAAAGGACATTTCAAAGTACAACGAACAAATAACAAGTATTATTAATCAAAAAACATTCTAGATAAACTTAGCGCTACCTATTTTGAAAAGTAATGACAAACTGTTTTCAAAATAATCCATCCAAAAAGTATTAACGAAACTAATAGAAAATTCATATACAGCATATACAGCAGGATCGTTTCACAAACAAACACCGAACGGCCGACCGGTAAGCAGCAAGTTCGATTTGATGCGCGAAGAAAATGCTGTTTCAAATCTGGAGCTCGTGGATTTCTAGTAATCATAAATATTACGATCATCTTTTAAACCATTGCCATGCTTTGTTATTAAGCTGATGGCAAGAATTTGATAAAATAATGATTCAAAAACTAAAAAGGGATAATGAGCCGTGTAACGTGTAACGTAGTAGACAATGTGTTAATATCCGTAGATCTCCAAAACATAATTTGTTCATGTCAGGCGCGGTCCTATGGGGGGGGGGGGGGGGGTGATCGGGGTGATCACCCCCCCCCCCCCCCCCCAAGCGGAAAAAAAAACCGTTACAAAATACCCGTAAATGGTCGAATTTCTTCAAAAACTTTGAACTGCCCCTAGTAGATGTGCTTTTGATTTTTCAAAAAATTTCCACTCCGTGGGGGTGTTTAATCAACGAAAAAGTTTGTTTATAACTTAAAAGCTCAAAATTGAAGAAATTTCGGTCTACCAAACTCAAGCAGCTGTTACTTGCAATTCTCTGGACCGAATTATACCAATCAAATTCTGTTGAATTACTTAGAGTGTGGACTTTGAATTTGCTAACCTTTTATCTATTTAATATTTTAGTAAGGTAATGAAATGTAGGGAAATTTTATTTAATTGTCAATAATATCCCTCATATGCCTAAATTTACATGAGCAAATTGTTATATGGTTATAACACTGAAATACTTGAATATTTTTTCTTCTGAAGTCATATTGTCATTGAAGTTCAAATCCGAAGTTTTCGCTCTGGTGATCGGCAACCTTGCCAACCAGCGACGTTGTGAAATATATAAAAATATCATTACTGGCAACGCTTGTGTAAAGTAATAACCAGAGTGTCTCCAGTAGGGTGGGTGCATATTGAGGAAAAGTAGGCAAGGGGTACCAAAAGTTTCTCATTGGTGGGGGGTGGAGACGGTACGCTTTTTGACAGCGAATTGTTCGCCTACCATGCCAACGATTACGATTGCCTGTCACGCTTGTCACAAGATGGACGATTCCGTGCATTGGTATAAGAACACACCTGAAGCTTTACCCGCCTTGGTAATAACCATCGTGCCTATACAGCTACGGGTGGGTGCATATTGAGCAAAACTAGGCAAGGAGTACCAAAAGTTTCTAATTGGTGGGGGGTGGAGACGGAGCGCTTTTTGACAGCGAATTATTCGCCTACCATGCCTACGATTACGATTGCCTGTCACAAGATGGACGATTCCGTGTATTCACGAAGAGTAAACTTGAATTTTGGAACGAATTAAATCTGACTTTGATTCAAAACATTCATTTTTTTGAATCCAACTCCTGTTTTCTTTGAATCAATGAATTATAGTTTTGATTCAAAAGAATAATTTTTGAAAGAAAGAATAAATTTTTTGAATTGAATAACTTTGGACTTTGATTTCAAACAAATTCTTTGATTAAAAACACAGAGAACAGACGTACAAGCTCGAACAAAAAATCGTCAAAAAAGTGTGTAAAATTTCAAATGCTTTCCCCGACAAAATACGTTAGAAATCGACTACAAACTGTGCCATCTATTGCGCCGTTCGAAAGTCACAAATCAACTTTAAAGTGCCCAGTTTTCGAAAAAGCGTAATCATATATAAACTCACAAAAAATCAAAAAGGGTCTTGGGATTTTTACACAAGTTTTGTGGGCTAGCTTGTACGTCTGTTCTCTGTGTTAAAAAGAAATTTGTTCAATTGCATATTTCTTTAGAAACAAAGTAAATTTTCTTTCACCCAAAGAAAAATGTTTTAAACGGAAAAGAATAATTTTTTGAAACAAAAACTTCAAACTTAGAAGATATTTTGCATTGACTTGCAAGAAGAACAGAAAACCGAAAAATCGAATAAAGTTCGGCCGCCCGTTTTAAAAATCAAACCAGTGAATCGGAGTAAGCTATAAATAAGGAGGATTCAGGATGCAAAATGGTAAGTGTAAGTTATTAAATAGTGAATATTTAAGTGAATTTAAGATTTTCTAAAACGCTTGTATAGTTACAGGACCACGGCCGACGGATAGATTTCCAAGTCTCTCGAACATGGAGAAAGCTGCGCAAAGTAACACCTCCCCAAATCCCGCGGTCGTATTTTTTCGGCCCAATCTCCAACGGCAATCACCAGTCGGACCAGCCAGCAGCTGGAGTGGCTTTCGGAAGTTTATTGACCGGCCCACGGAGAACGCGAAACTTTGTCAACGATATCAAGGACCCTACTCGGTTATAGTGAACCAGTGTTTTATGTGTTTGTGAATAAAAAAGAATTTAAGAATTAAAATTATATCTTTTTATTATTCAAACTCCTAATAGGAACTTCGAAACAAGAGGGTAAAAATCTTCCAATTGGAATAAATGGAAAATGATTCAATGAATAAATGCTTTTAAATCTATATCTAAATTACCTTTGAGCAAAGATAATAACTTTAAATCAAATGAAACTGGTTTTTGTATCAAAGCATTCATATTTTGAATCAAAGATTTTTCAAAAGAAAAAATCTTTGAAACAAAGGAAAATGCATTTGAACCAAAGGATTTTTTATTTATACCTAAACCAAAGAAAAAAAAATCCTTTGTTTTTGCGGCACTTTCCTTTGAAATAAAAAAATCTTTGGTATAAGAACACACCCGAAGTTGTACACGTCCTTATAATAACTTGTCGCCAGTGAGTGTCGCCAGTAAATGTCGCCAGTAAATGTCGCCAGCGCTCATTGACGATAACTCTGGTTTGGGGATTCAGCGACAATACATTGATTGCCTTTAGATTGGCGATTTCTTTTAAATTTCAGAAATTAAATTGTCTTATTACCTAGTAAGAAATTTAAATTGTAGTCAAATCCTCAATTGGAGTGATCAGTTTTCCAGTAGACACTTAAGAAACGTGTGCCTTCAATTGACCGTCTTTGGTACCTTCTAATCTTTCTGTTTGACATCAATATTTCACAAAATAAATTTAATCGTAATATACAACATGTTAAGGCCTCATTAAATCCGTTTTTAAGGAAGATTCAGCAGCGGAAAGTTCCTCACTATGATTTTTCTTTGTAGTTTAAAATATCTTAAAAACCGAAGGAATCGGGACAAAATATTATAATTAAACACTACTTCATGATAAAAGGCTAAGACGAATCTGAAATAAAATTATTAATTTTTTTTGTTTACATTTGGTTTATTGACAATTTTGAATCTTTACAAAGTGATGTCTAACTCATTCCAAAATCCAATGCACTATTATTCTCACTTGCGTTTACAAGGAATTCATAATTTGATTGCACAGTCAAGATTCTCTTGCACGAATTCATTTTCCCCTCGATTTGACATCATTCAAATATGAATTATTAAACTTCAAACTAACCTACATTAAGAAATTCAAAAAAAAAAGATACAATTTAATTTAATTTGGTTTGAAATCTATCACATCAAACATTCATATAATGGATGACCGCAAAACGATTCACTACCAAACAGAAATTGAATATGAAAATTTTAAATTTGAATAGTTAAAGTTAAAGATTTAAAAACTTTTAGAAGATTTCTAAATTAAAGTTATAGCGTTAATAAAACACAACAGATTCCAGAGGAACAAAAAATCAAAAGAAGAAATTGTGGGCAGTGTTTGTAATTTTTGCGTTTCCTATGAGTTTTTAAAGCCAAAAAGGAATAAAAACTATTTATAAAAGCTGTTTCAATATGAAGGAATTGGTGTTTTGAGAAAGAGATTCAAATTCATCTTCAAAACTCAAAATCTGCATTCACAATTATAACACAAGGAAACGAAATTCACATTTTCCAAGGTGCAAAGAATTTGAAAATTGACTTTGACTTATTTAAGGCTACTGAATGCAAATTTGTATTTTTTCTATCAGCTCTGTTTTTCGGTATGACATTTGAAAAATCAAGATTAAAATTAATTGAAAAAATTTATGTACTTTCTAGCAAAAGTGAACAGTATCAAAAAGATTTAGAAAAAAGGGTTCTAACTTCATGATCAATTTTTCTCAAGACTGTGAGTAATTTACCGTGACTTCTGGACGACATAATTATAGAATTAAAAAAAATTAAATATATTTTTTTCAAATCGTTGTTTTTTAAGAACAAAATCTGTATCGTTTTTTTTTTTTTTTGGGAACTAACAATTTAGTGGCATTCTTCCCTAAAATCTGCATCGTTGAATGAATAAAAAATAATATATAGATTCAAAATAATTATTTGTTGTTCATGTAGGGCAGTTGCTTCATCAGTTATCATTGATCGATGGAACTCTAAACTAATTAGTTTCCTGACAAATAATCTGGCAAAAAAATCGAGTTAAGGACGCAAAATATTTCTAAAATCAGTTTGCCTATGTTTTATTTTTTCCCTTGTGGATTAAAACTTTCCCGTTATTAAATTATTGTTTTTGGGCAACAAGGCAATCCATCAAGCTAACATTCGAAAGTGCTTTTTCTGACTTTTGACTTATACTGCTGGATTTCAAGATCTATACCAATTATATCGCCGAAATCTTATCTCATCTACATAATTATTTTGAAATTTAAAGTTTATATCCAATTGAAGGTTTGAAACTCTACATCTGAAAGTTTGGTTATTTCAATTGCAATTGATAAATACTCTTCTCTAAATTAACCTTTCATGGCTTTATTCCATGTTTTTTTTTATTATAAATTAAATCCATTTTATTTTAAGAGTTTGGAATAATGAATAGGTACCTACATGAAGAAAAAAACGATTTTTCACTTTCTTTATAATTTATGTGTTGCTGTTTCATTTGTTACAGTACAATTAAAATTGAAATTTTGTATTATTACCTTAAATTCAAGAGCAAATCAATAAAAATTAAATTAATGTAGCTGCATACTTCAGTATCTTATTTTAATAATCTTATTTTCAACAAAGTTTATAATTAGAGTGTTGATTTTTTATATTGAGAATTTGAAAAATTAAAACCAGAATTTTGAACGAGGATTGTGTTTTTTAATTGAAAATAATATTACAAAATTTCCAAATCATTTTTCAGTAAATTACTCCAATGAAAAATTTAGTAACCGTTCAGTTTGTAGTTCATAGCAATAATTAACTAAAACTTATCTCAAAACTATACTTTTTGTTTGGTCTAGCACTAAAAAATATTCAATGACATAAAATGAATGATATAAAATAACATTTATAACAAGAAATTTTTTAAAGATCTTTGAAAGTGACAATTTCAAACTACCAGATAAACAAATTATGACAATTTTCTTTTTATTAATTTTTTTTGCAGTGATTGTTAAAGAATTTCTTGTTGTTCTAAAAGATATCATTATTCTTCTCTTATTTCATATTTTTCGAAATATATCTGATTTTGTTCAGTGAAAATTGTACTCATTTGAAAGTGGAAACCCTAACCCCTGGGTGTAATAGTAAGTTATACGGGTTTATTGTTTGCTGAAGGTTTTTTTGCCGTCTTATTTCAGCTTTAGATTCTGGAAAGAAACGAGACGGTACAGCCGGTACGGTTTCATTGTTATGGTCATGTAAATTCACAAAAGCATTTTTTTTTTCTTTTCGGGAATTTACATAACATCATAAATCATGTAAATTTAGAAGAAATAACCTGTTCCAATTATTTGCAGGTTAAAACATGTAATAATTTAATACTGTGTACCTAATCTGTTCCCTATGGTCCAGTGTTATGCGCCAACTGAGGTTGCCGATTTGCAGGAGAAAGAGCACTTTCACAGTCAATTGAACAGCGTGGTTGAGAAAATTCCAAAGGGTAACATTCAAATCCCCCGGATCGGAACGAATTCGTAACCAGACCGATTACTGTCAAACTATTAGTTGTTAGTTTGAATCTATCCGATATTCCTTCAAACTCTGTTGGACTTTCCTGACTGTTTCTCCGCTGCCATACAATGACAGATATCGAAATCGATCAGTTTAGTTTCGATTCGGATTCTGTCAGTTTTTCTTGACGGGGCAATCATTCAAAACGATGGGTTTTGTTTTCATTCAAACGCAGTAGTTATAAAAAACAAACGCGTGGTAAGTTCAATTTGCGAATTTTTAATATGTATGTATGTATGTATGTATGTATGTATGAAAACCCACCAGTGGCTGATAGGTCTTTCGACCCGAGGCGGTACGGGAAGTCTCGATCGCATATTCAAATATTGTTCATGCTTAACTCATCAACAATAATTGCAGCACAACCAAGGGGTCCGTTACCACTGGCTTGGGACAGGTTTGACTCATCTTACTCCCTTCAAACTGTTCGAAACAAATAAAGAATCCTGAAAAGGTACCTAAGTACCCTACCCAAAATTCTAAATTTGACGAGATACTCCGGCTGGCTTGAACCCACAATCCATTGTATATCAGTCTTCCGATCGTTTGATGTCCTGTCCAACCCCCCGCTGAACCCCATAATAGAGTTAAGCTATTTTGAACATATGAAAAAAAATAGTAACACTTTTTACATCTTACCTCTTTACTCTTTTTCATTTGAAAAGGATACTTGTCTTTACATCATAAAATTTTCCGAGAATATTTAAAAGGCAGGAATGGGCAATTCTACAACCAAATCCGTAAGTTGCCAACAATCGCTCTTCTTGCACTTACCGGGGGTTGACCAAAGTGTGAAAGGGTTTGAGACAACAACTAGTGACCAACAACACCCACATTGCGTGCAACAGCAATCGCTAAGCAACATTTGGGACCCTTAAAAGTTTCACGAGGTCCGAAATTAAAGAATCGGCACCACCATTGCCACCCGGTTCACCACGTGCGATCCTCGAGCCCTAAGACATCCCGCAGCAGCAGTTCCTATTGGCCGGCCAGCTCATCGAGAACACACTACACGGTGTTTTGTTGACGTCGTGGTAATCGCTTCGGGCGTTCTTGAAAACACACTTAGAATCTCCAACATCTGAACAAATTTTCAGAACAAATGACAATAAAAATTTTTTCTCCGGGAGTTCAGTTCAATTTGCGAATTTTTAATATACTTATTTATTAACATAATCTTTAAATTTCAGCACAACAACACCACCAGCAGTCGGCCTCAAACTCTCATTCATGGATCTCTTGAAAGTGAGCTCGTTCACGTTTCGCGGGCTGAACAACGTGAGATCCTTTCGCTACAGGAATCCGAACTCGGAATCATCAGTTTGGCACTTGACGGGACGAACCTCGTCGATACGCTAAACATACTAGCAAGATTGATGCAATCCAACATCACCCACTTGCACCACATCAGGACCATGAACCACATATATAAACATTATTGTTTTCAAAATAAAGATACAGAGTGATAGCAAAATGACTTAAAATTTCTTGATGACAATGATGCAAATAGTAAATAAAAACAAATTTCTACATAATGGCAATTCGTTCGAAATCGTACCAATTTTTGTCTGGTTTCTTCTTCTTCTTCTTCTTCTTCTTACATCAACAAGGCCAAAACATGTAGGCATCCTGGAAAATGGGAGACTTGCGTCTATCATTTTTCTTTTCAGCGTATTACCTGTTACATATTCCTATGCATTGCAGATATTACTACGGCCAGGCCAACCATGTGATGAAAACCGCGAAAGATACAGGATACAGGGGCGGAATGAAGCGTGGAGATCCCTACCAAACGCTTCATATAATATTTAAATATGGAAAGACCTAAATATGAATTTATGTCATTTGGGAAAGTATATATGGAATATTGATACATTAAATGCTGTTAAGGAATTAGTAAATTACGATACCTACCAACATTATACTCACCGCAGTAATAATTAGAATATAGTTGAATTATTTATTTGATTTTCCTAATTCTATAATTCAAAGGCCTTTTTCTGAATATACCAGTTCCAGAAATAAAAAAAAAAATAACTTTCTATATTCCAAAGTTTAACCAATTTTTTATTATTTTAGAATTTCAAGTTAGTTTATATTTTCAAAGTTTTTTTTTGACAATTCAAATCCCAACAAAAATTGTCAGTCATTTGCAAGACCCTTAATTTCAGTAATTTTATATTTCAATAACCCTACAAACTCGAGTTTTTAAGTTTTGATGATCTTTGAACCTAGTCGAAAAAATAAATTAACAAAAAGTTAATTTTTTTTTATCTGTTTCCCGAAAAAGTATCATTTACTAAATTTTTAAATACATAATAACCAATTTTCCTATAAAATTTCAATTTCAATTACAAATTCAATAAAATTCAAAATCTCATTCATATTACCTAAAGATTATAAAAAAAAATCAAATTTATCCTATTATAATTAGTCGTATTACCGGAATATATAGGTACAAAGAACACTTAGCCAAAACCACCCGCAAAGTTTCGCAGGCATTAGTTACTCGCACATTTCAATTAACTTCCCATTCAGGTTACATATTTTTTACTGTTCATGGTTCCAGGCTCATGCAAATGAGCTCACGGACACAGATTGACTTTTTTAAATATTCTTTTTGACAAGCCTACACAATGCGATCCACATGGATATTTTTTTAAATTAGTAATGAACAACAATTTAAAGCGAGTATCAATAAAGAACGAAGTCACCTGATTTCCGCTATCATTTAATCTGGCGTTTGAAACTGAGATCCATTTTTTCCTAAAATCAACACGCACCGTTTTATTTTTCCCACCCACGTAACACTGCGAACCGTACCGCTTGATGTAAATCGTACCGCACGATATAAACATTAAGCTCTTCGCGTTTAGCTGTTTATTTGCTCGTTTTGCTTTTTCTCCTCCTACAACCTTTTACACCCAAACATAATCAACGCTAGGGTCACGGGACCAAACCTGATTTCTCGAATTTTCGCTCATAATGAAAAATTTCCTTATAAGAAAGTTTCACTATCAATTTCGATGGGTATTTAAATAAAAACTATTAGAGCTTTTTTTTCTTTTTTTGATTTTTTCATATTCACATATTCGGTATTTATACCCTACTGCCACTAATCAAAATGCAGCCATATTCTCAAGCTAATCATTTTTCCATTTATACCACATTTTTCTTTCTGAATTCCACTGTTTTTTTTTCTTTTGTACTTAAAATCACAAATGTGACTATCAACTTGGTTCAATTTTCCCATTCAAAATTACTTCCGGACTCGGCACGACGGCGAACCGGACAAAAAGCGCTAGCGATCTGTTTCGTACGAGAGCAACGCGGAGACTCGCAACCCGAATGATAAACAAATTGATGTCTTAACAACGCTCGGATTTACTATCACAAACACTTTTTAATATCTTCCATAACTTTGAAAGCAGCTCTTGAATGTTTTCAAAACTGTTTCACCGATTTAAAGCGACATTAATTTTCGTAGCTAGGACACCAATCTGTCTCTATTTTACAGAATGAGAAAAAGAAAAGCCATTGCTCTGGCCCCTCCATGGTAAGGGTCAAACATAAAACATGAATTGAATTGAATTAAGATACAGAAAGAATATACTTAGCTCACGAAATCTCAGGAAATTCAATCGAAGCAATCCGGTCGAAACCAACAGCCAGGGTTTTCGGCCAGATCGACTTCAGCAATCAGCCGGGACAGCAAAGGAGCTCTTTTCTTTTTCACTCCTTCTCACTTACCGCATTTTTAAACTATTCTAGACAATATTTTCTTCCTTTTTCTATTTCTATTTCCACTTGTTCCGTCTCCAGTAAAAACGAACCTGTTACGTTTCACTCCCTACTCACCAAAAACTATCTTCCTTCCCCTCTCACTTCTAGACCACCTTAGATTGCCTACCTAGTGCTAGTTTTTTTTTAAATATTGCGCATCTATGCCAATCAAAATTCATTAATTCCACAATGGCTGGCAAATAGTTCATCATCCTCAAATTCCCCTATTTCACAATGAGCATTTTCCAACCCCGTCACTTTAACAGAACCCTTCCCACATAAATTAGGCATAAAAAGAAAGAATCTTCAATGGTTTACAAGTTGGAAGCTTACGACGAGATTTAAATAAACGAAAGTCACTTCTGCATCCTGCACGTGTTTCTTCCAACAACCATTTTTTTCTATTTTTCCTCAAATTTTCTCCTTTTTAGAACACGAAATTCCTGAGTTTGTCTGAAAAATAGTGGCCACATTATCACTGGATCCCGGTTATTCGGTAATAACATTTTTTCACTGGTTTTACTTTTATTATCGATAAAATTCAGAAATTTTGCGGACGGATGAAAGAACGCGTGCGTTGTATAAAAAGCCTCGCCTACTCCTCCTACCAATTTTTGTCTGGTTTTTGGCCAAAAGCGAACCGATTTTTGTTCGAAATCGAACCGATTTCGAATCGATCGAATTTCCGTCCGGAATCGGTCGGGATTAGATCAGAAAACGAACTGATTGTTTTGACAGCTCAATCGCAAAAACTTATCGGATATGACATCGAATATAAACAAACAACGAAGCAACACAACACGTGAGTCGATTGGTTCGATGTTCAAGATTCCACATTGGTAAGGTAGGAGGAAAGTCGCTGAGGTTCATTCCATGGTAAATTTGGAAGCTGACTGACTCAAGTAGTTTCAGCCCGCCAATTAAATTAGGTGCCCATATTTGGATATTGTACTCCAAACCGCTGCGAACGAGTGAGCAGTATAATCCTTTGTAAGTGGTAATGTCACTGAATCCTTTGGTGTTCCTTACCAGAAATCCCAGCACAGTTTTAGCTTTGCTGTGTATAGATGGGTAATCTCAACCCTGCTTCTGATGAACGTAAGAATCTTATATTTTTTTAGGTTGACTTCGTAATTGCGTAATGCGTAATTGCGTAATGCGTAATTCAGAACCAATTAATTGACAAAGGTCGTTCATGAATAAGTTAAACAGGAGAGGACCTAGATGGCTCCCTTGGGGAACCCCAGAAGGAACAGTTAAATGTTAGGATTTGATGTGGCCCTGTCCGACGAAAGCAATTCTGTCTCGAAGATATGACTCGAGCCATTGAACCAGCCAAGTTGGGAAACCCATTTTGTCCAGTTTGTTGATTAAGAGGTTGTGGGGAAGCCGATCGAGCGCCTTGGCAAAATCCACATATATTGCATCCACTTGCTTTTTATTTGCAAGACAGCTGCTGACGAAGGGAACATACACCATCAAATTTGATAAAGTTGACCTCTTTTTGCGAATACCGTAATTACATTCTGCGATTATGTCTGAAGGAACAGTGCTCATTACGTTGAATACCAAGAGTTCGAAAACCTTTGCCAAGCAGTTCAATATAGAGATACCCCAGTAATTCTCTACAAGATGTATGTTCCCAGATTTGTGAATGAGAGTGATTGCAGCAGTTTTCCAAAGTTTAGGGAAGGTAAATGTCTCCAAGGACTCGTTAAATATCATGCTTACCGGAAGTCATGTAGGAAATTCAACCCGAGGGATACTCTATGCATTAGCGAATATAAAAAATAATAAATATAGATCATGGCAGAAAAATTAAACCAAACAAAAATAAAAAAAAAATATTTTGCATGGTCAAACTTCTTGTTTTTACAAAAAAAAACGCCATTTGCATTTTCCCAGCATTTTACCCGCCAACGCTATAGCATCAACCAATGTTAATACAGTGCTTTTATAGGGTTATACGAGTTTCTGCACCAAAGCAGCAGTTAATTTCGCCAAACCTGGCTCACAGAGCAAATATGATGGACAGAATCAAGCTCTATAGCTGACGTTAGAGCAGAATTGGTGCTAGATTTTAGTGCTTATGGATACTTAGGAACGCTTTGATAGCCATGTAGGATGTTTGACGAGGGACTAGTCTGTTAAACGAGCGATATCTGAAAAAAAAAATTCAAATCAAATCAAATTCGTGAAACTTTTTAGCAATTAAATCCAAGAATTTTAGTTTAATACAGTAGAATTTCATTTGTTGATTTATAACTTTTGAGTTATTGTTGATCATCAGTGTGTTCAATTCTACATTCCAATTATGAAAAAATTTAAACTGTTTTGTCCTACTTAGAATTCGAACAAATTAGGATTTTAACAACGACCACTCTTCACGCTGATCAATGGGAAAGTTGGGTCAAACAATTTTTTTCTGAAAAAGAATGGCTTATTTTGGTTCCAAAATGATACTTCAAAAACTGTTAGAGGAAAATCTTAGAAAAACTTATCATAAAAAAGTGCGATATAAAACAGGGAAAAAAAAAGCACACATATAATCTAAAACATGCAAAGTGAGTCTTCAACAAGGTTTCTGTGGAAATCTTTTTAGAAATTTCGAAGTTAATTTAAATTGAAAATATAAAAAATTATAATAAAATTTACATGATTTCTAAAAATTTCCAAAATAAAATCTGATAAAATATTCGTAAATTCAAATTTTTTATCTTGTCATTTTAAATACTTCGAAATACTAAAATGTTTAACTAAGAAATTATCGCTAGACAACGATACTTTAAATTTAGTAATAACCATTCCGAAGGTGTCGAAGCGTTCATTTCTCAATGGACCAGTAACCGTTCCATTGCTGTCTTGTTGACTTAATTAGTTGCTCTAATTAACATGCAAATTAGTTGTACTATTCACCGAAGGGTAGTTAGGGGAAAACTGTACAAGACGCACCAGCGGGGTAAAATGGCCCATGTCATTCTTTCTCAAATATACACTAACCTATGGCTTCGAATGATGTTTTTCTTCATTTTTATTGTAGTAAACAAGCTTTTTCATCATTCGATAGATAAAAAGTTCACAAAATCTACTTTAGTTCTTAGAAACAGAGGAATTAATGGAATCAGCGTGAAACTTGTAATTTTTCATAAGTAACATATAAGGTTTTATGGTAAAACAGCTTGCGCAATCTGAACAAACTATAGCTTATCGTTTTACCACACATGTGCTTTTTCGGAAGACTATAAATATTTTGTTGTAATTTATAAACTTCCTACAAATTTTATCCAAAATCAAACATATGAAAATTGGGGCAGAATGCCCACAAGACCACGTGTTTTACGCTCAAATTTTGAATGCTGTTAACTTTTGTCCAAACCCGAATATCAAAACAAAATGCCTTTCTTTTTATTTGCTGACTCCCAAATGACGATAACATTGCATAATTATAACAAATTTCGTCCTTATTCGAGTTAAAACGGTGCACCAATATTCGATTCGAAAAAATTATCGGCCGCCATGTTTGCCGCGATATCACTATATCAGTTGAAAAAATTGATTTTCGTTGCCTACTTGAAGGCGTTTTATATATAAGGATATTAAAAAGTGTATTTTGAAATGCGAAATTTTCGATCAGTTTAGCAATACTAAATGATTTTTAGCCAAAAAATGGTAGTTTACAAAACTACGATGAACATGTAATTAAACATTTGGTGTTTCAATAATTACATTCCGTATAATCATCGTTCTATTTCTTACCACCCTTCCTGTTTGGTGCGTTCTGTCCACTAGTTTTGGCGTTCTACCCCGCGGTTTGTTTTCTGGCTATTTTAGTTTTTTTACAAAAATCTAGTCAAAATCGAGTTTTTATCATATTTTTTCTTTTCGATTATACGTAGATTTCATCCTTGAATCGTTGTCAACTCTCAATTTGGTTCTTAAACGATTGGTATCGCTATAAATAGCAATTATGCTTAGCTGGTGCGTTTTGTACAGTTTTACCCTATCATCTATTCGCCCCGATTACAGCATCCAATGGACCATCGCTCGAACAGCAGGCAGCAAACCACAGCGGAATTAATCGGAAAGTAATTTTCGAGCTGACTGAATCAGGAATCAGACAACATGCTTTCGCAAAATGGGGTAGTTTAAGAATCTCGATTTGTTCCTGGCCTAGCTTTTACTTTATTTTTCCGAAGGAAAAAATCTACCCCACTGAAGAAGAAAGAAGACAAAATAGGATAATGATACTGGAAAGTAATTATGTCTTAAATAAATTATCGAGACCGAAGCGAGGCGAACTTCCGGAAAGTGCGAAACGGCGAAGAAAATTGCCTTCATCACTCGATGCCACCCTTCGCCACGAAACGAACGAGGGGATGAAATCGAGAATTGACATTGGCCCCCTTCAAGTGCGTCGACGACAGTTATTATGAACTTCAAAACTCCAGGACTCCCGAGGAGAGTATCTCTCAGCCTGTCATTTCTGCAAGTACATACATTTTCCTCCCCTTAACTATTTCAGGGAAAACCGAAAATTTCTCCCCAAACCCAAAAAAGAAAAGGAAACGAATACGAGTAGGTATCTCAAAGAATATTCCTCATCAAAAAGTGATTTCAATTCTGTCATCAGCAGGCACTTCCTGTTTAAGTACGGTGGAAGTTGGGGCGACCTTCGCAATTTGGCACTCATCTCACCCTTCTTTTTCTCCATTCATACACCGCAGAGTTATTCGTTTGGTAATGGAGAGTGATATAGAATTTTATTGCTGTTTTTGTTTGATTATTGCCGAGTAACCCTATTTTGAATGTCTAGGGGTGGCCTGGAAGAAATTTTCTCGGATAGAGCAATCCGTCTTGAAAATTCCGAAAAAAACTCGTAATAGTCTATAAAAAATTTGACAACGTCACACAAGACGGACTCACGACACACGAAAAAACTTGAAACAAAATGACAAAAATGACCAAAATGAAAAAAATGACAAAAATGACACAAATGACAAAAATGACAAAAATGACAAAAATGACAAAAATGACAAAAATGACAAAAATGACAAAAATGACAAAAATGACAAAAATGACAAAAATGGTATAAATTACACAAAAAAGAAACAAAGTTTGACAGAAAGAAAACCTCTGCACCAAATCAATCGATCTTTTCGATAAACTAAATTGAACACCCCCAATCGACCCCTTTTTCTTTCTATTGCTTGTTCGCAGCATCACTCAGCATTGTAAGAACTCGTTTTCGTCAATCTTCTGTCCTTTACTTCTTTCCCTAAATAAAACTTTGAATTGCTATTTGTTCACAGCCGAAGAGAGCAAAGTGCAATGATGGTTCACCAAAAATGTACCACCGATGAAAGATAGGGAGGCAACCTTTCTCCTGCCTCGAGAAAGTAAGGGATCCCTTTGCTTTTTTCCTTCATTTTTCCGCTACAGGGAGCTTGTAAAATCAATATTTCAACGCTTTGATTGAATAACATTCCCCTTACAAGAGGGAGAAAAATTTAAAACGTCAACATTGGCCACCCAAAAGACTTGTTCACAACAGGAATTAAAACCAGTAGGCCATGGATGAATGCTAAACGAGTCTCTTTTTATTGAAAACTTTCTTGCTTTTTTCTACCCCTTGGATTCATAAGGGGAGACGCTTAGTATGATGGAAAAGGTTGTGTTTTATTTTTTGAATAGAGATTTTTTTTCAAGAATTAGAAACCATCGCCTTCACCTGTTGTTTTATAAAAAAAAAACCAAATTTTTCTAGCTTTTGAAAACTTCAACCCTGACAAATATGCCTCAGCAAGTAGGTAATAAATTGATTTTGACGAATCTTCACCAACCATCGTCGCCTTCTTTGATTACTGTGATGACCGGAAATTGGTCAAAAGTTCGAACCCTTTCTGGGGTGATGAGAATTTTTGGTTCTCAACCGAATTTAGGTCACGTTCCAGGTCACCAGAAAGGGTTCAATCTTGGGGGGTGATTATTCACGCGTGGGTGTCGTGATTAGCATCATAATGCCTTTGTTTATTAATGCCACCGTTATTGGCTGCCGGAAGTTGAGGTGGTCTGAAGGAGGAAGAAATCCGACCGGGCAACAGGGATTACCATTTCTCCCGTTTTCGATAATAACTAAGCCTAAGTGAAAGGGTTTCTCCTAGCCGTTGATTAATTAATTATTGGGTGCCTCCCAAATTTATGCCACCATTATTGTGCTAAGTTAGATGAAGCGATGAAACAGTAAGGATGAATGTTGTGTTTATTTATTTCAATGGATTTAGGACGACGGACAAAGCGGTGGGAAATATTTTGATTGAGCTTATGAGCTTACGATGGAAATTATTTTCCTAAATCACAGAACAAAAAACGACCGAAAGTGTACCAAAAATATTGTTAAAAACTAAAAAAAAGCTAATCTAACATCCCACAGGGCATTAAATATGATTAATATTTGTAATATGATTGTGGAAAAAACACAAGATCTATATAGTGTTTTAATTCTTGTCCAGGATAACGGAACCATTTCAAAAGCAGTCTAAGAAAATAAAAACAGTTGAAACATTTGAGAGGCGAAAAAACAGACTGTCTGTTTTCTGTAGACACAAAAACTACTGAATCGATCAATGTGAAATTTTGCATGAAAAAGTTTTTGGGGTAGGAGATGCTTTCTAAAATACTTTCACACCAATCCAGGGACTCCCATACAAAATTGATGAAAATATAACCCATTTTTAACAATTTTCGGAAACTCTAGAACCGATCATTCTGCAATTTGGTGCCTAGCAGTTTTAAGGCCCGGGAGTGGTTTCAATAATTTACAAAATTGACAAAAATATGATAAATTCTTCAGTGGAGTTTTTGTTAAAAATAATGATAAATATTTAAATTTCCTATCGACTGGTCCAGTAATGTTGAAAAAGTTTTTCGGCGATTTCATGCTCAAAAAATCATAAAACGATGTTTATTTACTACATCCGAAGTTTCGGCATGTTTATTTTGCCTATTTTTACACCACAGACAACGAGACGACTTTTTCTTCAAGACAGTTTAATAGATTCAAAAAATATTCTAGACAATTAAAAGGAAAAATAACTGTAAGTAAAATTAAAAGTTTTTAACATACACATAGCTTTATATTATATCATTTTTTACTTTTACTTTTGCTTTTTACAAATCGTATTGTCCTCAACATTTAATTATATAATATTTATTTTGTATTGTCCTCATAACATCAAAACAGTTAGAAGTAAAGAATCAGATAAGCTGATACAAAAATTAATAAAAAAAATTTGAAAACTTTTTTCAACTCGTCAGATTTCTTGATAAAGGCAAAATAAACATGCCGAAATGTCGGATGTTAAAAACATCGTTTAATGATTTTATGAGACTGAAATCGCCGAGAAACTTTTTCAACAATAATGATAAACTTAAGCTTCTAGACAAAGTTTACGATGATTTATTAAATTGACATTCATTTTTTCTAAATAAAATGAAATTTTGTATTGATAGTAATTTTTGTCATTCTTGTCATTTTTGTCATTTTTGTCATTCTTGTCATTTTTGTCATTCTTGTCATTTTTGTCATTTTTGTCATTTTTGTCATTTTTGTCATTTTTGTCATTTTTGTCATTTTTGTCATTTTTGTCATTTTTGTCATTTTTGTCATTTTTGTCATTTTTGTCATTTTTGTCATTTTTGTCATTTTTGTCATTTTTGTCATTTTTGTCATTTTTGTCATTTTTGTCATTTTTGTCATTTTTGTCATTTTTGTCATTTTTGTCATTTTTGTCATTTTTGTCATTTTTGTCATTTTTGTCATTTTTGTCATTTTTGTCATTTTTGTCATTTTTGTCATTTTTGTCATTTTTGTCATTTTTGTCATTTTTGTCATTTTTGTCATTTTTGTCATTTTTGTCATTTTTGTCATTTTTGTCATTTTTGTCATTTTTGTCATTTTTGTCATTTTTGTCATTTTTGTCATTTTTGTCATTTTTGTCATTTTTGTCATTTTTGTCATTTTTGTCATTTTTGTCATTTTTGTCATTTTTGTCATTTTTGTCATTTTTTGTCATTTTTGTCATTTTTGTCATTTTTGTCATTTTTGTCATTTTTGTCATTTTTGTCATTTTTGTCATTTTTGTCATTTTTGTCATTTTTGTCATTTTTGTCATTTTTGTCATTTTTGTCATTTTTGTCATTTTTGTCATTTTTGTCATTTTTGTCATTTTTGTCATTTTTGTCATTTTTGTCATTTTTGTCATTTTTGTCATTTTTGTCATTTTTGTCATTTTTGTCATTTTTGTCATTTTTGTCATTTTTGTCATTTTTGTCATTTTTGTCATTTTTGTCATTTTTGTCATTTTTGTCATTTTTGTCATTTTTGTCATTTTTGTCATTTTTGTCATTTTTGTCATTTTTGTCATTTTTGTCATTTTTGTCATTTTTGTCATTTTTGTCATTTTTGTCATTTTTGTCATTTTTGTCATTTTTGTCATTTTTGTCATTTTTGTCATTTTTGTCATTTTTGTCATTTTTGTCATTTTTGTCATTTTTTGTCATTTTTGTCATTTTTGTAATTTTTGTCATTTTTGTCATTTTTGTCATTTTTGTCATTTTTGTCATTTTTGTCATTTTTGTCATTTTTGTCATTTTTGTCATTTTTGTCATTTTTGTCATTTTTGTCAATTTTGTCATTTTTGTCATTTTTGTCATTTTTGTCATTTTTGTCATTTTTGTCATTTTTGTCATTTTCGTCATTTTTGACATTATTATTTAGGGGTGCTCATTATGTTCTCTCTCTTTAAAGCAAACAGACCTTCAGAAAACTGAACAATTTTGGAAATCGCTTGGACTTTGATTTTTTTTCCCTTGAAAATCAGATCGAAAGTGTTAAAGGTGATTTTATAATGGAAGTAATCACGTGTGCCAAATGCGCTGAATAGACTGGCCAAAACTAACCGCACAGTTGAATGAATCCTGCTCTTTGTTAAGTACTTTCCAGCTCTCTTTTTCACTGCCTGGTGGTCACTTTCATCTCATCTTCAATATCCGACAGACACTTGAAGGCGAGATTCCGATGCTTGGGAAAGCATTTCCGATCTTACCGTATAAGGAACACATATTGAAGGTACAATACATTCGTTAAATGTTTACTTGGGGTTTGGTCGTTGGGGTTTGTTGGCAGGAAACCGGAAGACTTCTCAAAATAGTGAAGAGCTCTAGAAGATGAAGATGAAGAAAAGTGGGCTGGGTGATGAAACATTCAACTTTCTTCAGTCTTTGTTCGTATGTTTTTCTTTCGGAAAAATAATCAAAACCAAGATGTAGGTTACACATGAAAGCAATATCGATTCTGTCGGAGGAATGGGCTTTCCAATCGGAGTTATCTCTATCGGTGGTTAAGGATCTGTCCTCTTGACACAAGGGTTCAACTTTTTGCAGCTTTTGAAATGAGACTGGAAAAAAATTCGTTTAAGTTTGGCAGGACTTTGGTAAAACTTGTTGAAGAAAGTTTCTTTCAACATTTTCCCTTTTCATTTTAAAGTGGTATTCAAAAATTTGCAATTAAAGGGTGCACCTCATATCGAATTACTATAATTAAAAAAGCTCGGGCTTTTGGTGAAATTTCATCAGTCTGGTCATGACGGCATTCGATTATCACTGCAGCTTTGTGGCAAGCAATTTTCACCAGCCCCAGAACTACTATCGACAAAACCGGCAATATTTTACCCCACCACCCCATGACATTCGGTTCCCCTCAGTAATCGGTTACAGTGATAGGTTTTTCAGGCTCATCACCGATTGCTCACATACTGGCCCCCCAAAGTCCTCCCATCATCCATCCATTCACGTTTATTGCTCAAGTGCACCCATTCATTTTTAGTCGACTCTGTAGCTGGGTGTCGGTTTCGTTGTTCCGGGACCAAATCCGGGGACTCAGCACGATGAATCTCAACACCACGCACTTCACCACGCTGGCCATTCAAACAGGCAGGAGCGGTTTTAAACCGAGCGTAATCCAGTCCATTCATTCATGTCATTGACGAACAAATTACTCGTTTATCACGATTTGACCATCTCTCGTGTGCCCTGCCTAGCAGAGGCAGATGGCCATCGGGTGTGGATTGACCGTGAGGTTTGCGACCGGAACCAACCTCAAACCCGCATTATTTTGTAATTTGTCGGCGATGGGCTTCCGCTGCTGATGGATGAGCTGGATTGCAGATAGTAGATGGAGTAGCTGACGAAACCGGAAACGTAGTGGAATTGGAAATTAACACCAATTCAAAGAGTTCGACTTTAAAGGTGAAATCGATCTACAATGAATCATAGAAGTCGGGAAAATTTACACGCAGATACCACCAATGCATTGGCAACTTTTCTTTGAAAACTAAATTGGTTGCTTAGATGGCGTTTCTAGAAACAAAACGATGAGAAAGGATTGCTTCGATTTCTCCCGATCAGACCTACTGAATCAAGCTCTAATTCGATTTCGATCCTTACACCCCGAGCAAATCGAGATCAAAATCACCGTAAATAAAGGAAAGCCAAAAACACATTGCTATAAAAATGTTACGCTTCTGCTAAATTGCAACAACCGGATGCAGTTTATTGTCCTTTTGATTCAATGTCGGAAAACGTCGCTCGCATTGCAAGGAAGTTGTTCTGTCTCTTTTGAAACGAGATCTAGCAGTACGGTCTGTTCGGTGTTGCAATTGCGGTACCATTTTGTGGTAGTTTTCGGTTTCCAAACATGATGGCAAACACATTTTTCCTGATATATAGCTGCCGGTGAAAGTTGATTATTGCCATTCATGAACGTTCTCATGGCAAATGTCTCGATATATACAAACCTACATACTAGGGTGCCAATGGAAGTATGGGAAAAATTTCATGATTGAATTTTGAAAACCGAACATTTTGTTGATTGGTCCAAAAAACTGACCTGTGCAAATTTCTAGCTCTATCGGATTTAATTTCGGGGTGCCTCAAAGTGCTCACAGTTTCGATTTTTCGACCCTCAAAAATCACCAAAGGAAGGACCTAAGAAAATCGGAAAAATCTTAATTTTAATTTGGATGCCTCATACCAAATGACTAACAACAACAGTGAACAATTACATCCAAGTATCCATTTTACTGGTGCCACGTGAAAAGTACACTTGCAACGAAAATGGGCGCCAAAACTGCCTTTAGAGAGATGGATGAACATCAGTAAGCCTTGATTGCTTTTGGCGCCTTCCTAATCTGGGTGATTCGAATGAAAAAAAAAAATGGAAATTGGGTGCCATGACTTTTATTTGATACGAATAAAAACTAAAAATTCATTTTCAAATTCCACACAAACATTTTCGAAATTATCTCTCCGTTGTGTTATTCTTCGCGTGAAGACGAACACAACAAAAAAAATCTCATGCAAATCGAATGATCCAGTGAAGAGTTTTGCGTGTTCGTACATTTCTGTATGGGCTGTCTCTCTCCCTGTTTTATATATATATAGAAGAAGAAGATGTATATGCGAATGGCAGAAATTTTAAAGAAAACACGTTGTAGAACAAAAATTAATTTAAGTTTCATTTTGTCTGGGTTGTAAGGCCTCTATTTCACTATGTTGTGTGTGTACCAATACTGGAGCAGGGCTGCATTGGCACTACCTTCTTTAAATATTCCTTGGGAACTTGAAAATTTTTTGACTACAGTGCTATGCGAAAAACGAAATAATCGTGTTTAATTTACTTGTTTTGCTGAGTAGGGAAGAGTGTTTAATAGTGCTTAAAGGGAGTGTTTGAAATGTGAATGAAATAAATTAGGCGAAATTAAGTACTGCTTCTTTCGAATGTGTGCAATTTTAAAAGGGCATATCAAACTCGACAATATCGGGGATAAATATCTGGTTGCTTTGATGTGTTTTTGTGGTTTGTTTCGGTTTGGATAGAGTGGCTCGCTTTGATATGCGGGATAACAAAATGGGCACATTTGTTTATTTTTGTATATTGCCCAAATGAAAAATTAGTGAAATCACTGAGTTTTTTTTTTAAGAAACGCGAAAATGATTATTAAAAGGATCAGTTGAAATTTGTTTAATATTTGCTCTATGGGTAAGGTCTGTTTACACCTTACTTTCTGTCAGTGCCACCTACACTTAGTATACATTGCTCGAGTTGTCAATGATATCAACTATTCAACATCAACATCCAAGCTAAGTATTTAAGTATCAAGATCTTCAAGTATGAATGCTATTGATGGTTGCTTTTTAACTCATTTCGCTTTAAAAATCAATAGTTTTTCAAATCGTAGAAAATTGCGTGCTTTTGTACTTTTCAAAAATATACATGAAAAATTTGAGGTTATTTTATTAAGTTGTATTTGTTGTATTTGTTATAAAGATTTTTCGAAAAATGTTCATCTTATTGAAAGTGTTTTTTTTTTTTTTTTGGTTTACCACTAATTTGGATTAGTCTTTTTTCAGACGACAACAATCTGATTTGATTCGGAGGTTATATGAATTATTTTTTGCGTGACAAATTGCAGAATAAATCAACTTTGTTTATCAAGCGCCCATTTTCTTCAAAATGATTCCAAAAAGTGAAGAGCTCCTTTTTATCTTAGAATCAATTGTATTGAATTTTTTTTGTTTAAACTTTAAATTATTCACCCCATTAAATCATTGAAAATTTTCCGAATTATTTATTGTTCAAATCCCTAAGCTAAGTTCGTATTTTCTTGAAGTGTGTTTGAACTAAGTAATGGGACTCAAGTTTGGGTATAATAACGTTTATGCCATCAAAACACTTCATTTCTATCGTGATTTATCAGATTTGTAAAATGCAGTTTTATTTAGAATGGTTTTTTACGTTTTGATCAGCTATTGAAAAACCAGAAACTTCAATAATTTGTAGTTTCGATAGATTAAATTTAATTATAGTTTTTAAACAGACTTTCACAATTAACTTTAAATTTAAATGAGACGTACATGAGGCCTTCAGTCAGCATAAGAATTCCAGTTAACGGATCTTAAAATCGGGGTAACTTTGATTATTTTGGTTTCGACGTATCTCAACATCTTCAAAATTATTGTTTTGATGCCAATTAGCACAGAAGGCTTGAAACATCAAAAACAGTAATTTTTTGTTTAAATATAATTGAATTTTTCAAGGTTTTCTCCCAAAAACAAATATACTCAAAAGATGGACAAAGGTGCTGCATACATTTAGGGGCAATAATTATGAACATATTTCAATATTGTTTGGCCTAAAAAAACAAATCCAATTTTACCTTCATGCAATTCGCTAGATCCTCCCACTTTTTCTATGTTCATTTTTTATTCATAGGATAGGGTTTTTAGCCATTTGTTCTATTCAGGCTTTCTCACATAAAATTTCGTTTTTTTTTAATATCCAAAAACTATCATACAATGACTATAAAAATAACTCTTTAATTATACCTATAGAAAGGAAAAGTTTAACATTCATATAAAATTTCCCATTCGCTTCTTAATGCTATCATTTTATCAGGAGAGGTGTTTGTTAGTAAATCTTCGGAAAACAGTTGTTTTAAAACTTTAAAACTACATTTCAATTTCTATGAAAAAAATCTCCATCTACAAACAAAATTTATCCTATTTGAAACTCAGTTTAAAGGATTTTAAACGTAGAAATCAGTTTCAGGTATTTTAACGGCAGAAAAAGTTAATGATTATTATCTACAAAAATTCCATGTTGATCAATGTTATCCCGGTGATCATAGTTTTCCCAATTCCCAAAATCCCAATCTTCATACAAAGCTAAAGCTAATTCTATGCACCATCAGTACTCTAATAAAGCTAAAATCTGGAAACTTCATCATGACAAATTTTTTATACTTCAATAAAATCATTTTTCTGTAAAATTTTGGTCACCAAAACTTTACTAAAGCTTTTGCATTTTGAATCTGCAATAAACATGGCGTTTATCAATTAAAAGCTTAAAAGCCAGCTTAATGGTCAGATAAATGGCTTTTATAACGGTTTTATTAAAGCCATATAAATAGCTAAAATTTGACGTTTTTCCTGCAGCTGATAATTATTAAAGATCTGATGAACGCAATAAGGGGTAATAGCAAAGAGAACAGAGTTCGGACTGGAGCTCAAAACGTGTGTGAGAATACCAACCTATGTTTCAAACGAAATTCGTAAGTGGACTAACGTCCATAAGATGTCGCTACCGGTACTCCTATTTTTTCATTTTGTCGACACGCTTAGAAATTAATGCTCATAGTTTATCTCAAAGAAGGCCAGTGCAATATATGACAGTTACACAATTATTTGTGTTATAAATTTAAAAAACATCATGATTTAATAAAATGTAAATCATATTTCAATCACACTTCAATCGCTCTCATATGTCCCATATTTCCCATATTTAAAATTTTGCGCTGAATTTAAAGTTGAACTCCAAGTTTTAAAGTATGTGTTGGGATTTTACTATCAGCAAACAGTTTTCTAGAACAGAAAATGTTCAGTATAAATGAAAAAAGTTATTATTGATCATGAGTTACAAGTCCTCATGTATCGATCTCAGGTAACATCAACCGGAATATCGACCCATAATTTACAATTATAACATTTATATTCACATTCTCTGTTCTAGAAAACTGTTAACTAACAGTAAAATCTCAGCACATACTTTAAACTTGGAATCCAACTTTCAATTCAGCGCTTGATTGAACAACATAGGGCTTATGATCAAGGAATATTTAAAGGAGATAGTGCCGAAGCAGCCTTGCTTTAGTATTAGTTAGGCTGTGACGTCACTGTTGCCAATAATTTCTGAATTTATATGGAATTTTTTCCTATTTTGTTAGCAATTAAAAAAATAAGAAGATTTTTTCAACTTTGAAGGCACCCAATACTAGAAATATTATTGTTCTTCAAGACTGATACTAAAAAAGTTGAATTTAATAGTTGTTTTGCTTTAAAGGGTGATTCGGTCAATATGTGAGGGAGCGGTCTAGACAAAGTAATAGAGAAGAAACTGAAAACACGGAAATTGATTTGATAAGTTCATTATCTCAGTTAGGTGTTATCAAATCGAGTTCTTCGGATAAGCAAGACTTTATGAACAGCTTAAAAGAACTTGAAAACGAGCTTTACACACTTCGGAATTATAAAGCGAATCACGAAATTTCGCAAATCGAACCCGCGAAATCCTCAGTAGCTACAGGTGCCATTCCTAAATTATCTAGCCGCACAGGAACATCTGTTCTAGAAACCTCGAAACCTTCCGAAACCGAAATCGAATCTGACATGATTTCAAGAAAACATAATAATGCAAACAGCCGGAAAACAAGTTCAAGTTATTCCAATCCGTTCCCATCGACAGTGTCAACGAGGATAAATATCGAATACAAATCCCCCGATCTTTACTACAGGCACCCGACCTAGTATCACTACGGCAGGTATATCGGAAATACCCTTTCGAAACCACGAACCCCAATTTGTTTTACCATATCATCAGTATCAACCATCTAACTCCCCTTGGCCAATTCCATATCAGTTTCCACCACCGGTATCTTATTCTTACTATCCGACGGTAGGGAATGATCGGACCATGCCACACTCATATCATAGTTCTCAGAACTTCACACACTCAATACTCATGTTGTAGAGATACTCATACAACTTCCGTGACTTCAAGTTTTTCAAACATTTTTATATATTTTTGATTGAACTCGAAAACAACACACAAAAATGTGAAAAAACGAGAATTCCAATTCAAATATGTGCAATCTAACCTGAGCGTGTCCTGTTTTGACATCTTGATCGAGAACTGTCACTTAGTTTTATGGTGGTTTTCAAATTAAGCACTCAGTGCTATTATAAAACATGCAGAGGAAAGCTTGGAGCAAACTTCTAAGTTTGTGTTTCATTGTAGCTTTGATAGAGCATACATAACTCTTTCAAAAAAACTTAAACAATATGTTTAGTAAAAGCTTTATTGGCTTTTTCAAACCTATCTGGCAACAAATAGTCAAAACAAAAATATAAACAATTTTCATGACTATAACAACTGCGCAACAATTGCGATTATAAAAACCATCATAAAAATTCCTAATGCTAGTTGGCTTAGTCTGTATTACTTGAGATATGACAGTCAATAAGTAAAATACAATTTTGGATCTTTCAAAGATTTTTTGAATGTTCCATAAGAGCTCAATAGCCCTTCTTTAGTTTTTAAGAACTGGAATGTACACTGTTACCTCGATGTACAGCCTTTTACTATTACTTTCATCATCAATCATGGCTCGGTTCCATTACATGATTCGCAATTACTTTCCTTTATTATTTTTTATAATTGTATTTTAGTCCCATATGACATTGATGTGATATGAAATGTAATGAAATGGCGCCTGTATAATTACTGAATTTTTGAATCATCGTATCTTTTGATTTATTCAAATAAATGAATTGTCTCCGACAAAGTCGATCTTTAAATGTGCAACAATAAGATACATCTAGTTTTTTCTAAGTGCCACTTGCTGCTGTGAACATGCTTCTTGAAAATGATCCAGACATCGAAGGTAACGCTAAAATTTTATTTTCCTGGCTTGTGATCTAGCTCACTTGTTACGTCAGTTGCCTCCTGAGCCGATTTCCACGAAAAGATGACGGTCTGCTCATGTGTTTATAGTTTTCATACAAATATTTTACGGAATATTCGAAAAAAAAAACAAGTGTGTTTTTCTAATAGACTTATAAATTCCACCTGTCCCCTATTACAAATTGATATGTCAAAAATACAAAAATTTCACCTCGATGGTTTTTATTTTGGTAATGATTTTTCTGAAATTTGTAGGGAATGAATTCACATGTTTTAAGATTTATGTTACGATCGCAACACATCGAAACAAGCTATTGGTCATTTACACACTTTCGCTTTCAGCCAATGGGGAATCCATCACACGCATCGTGTCGATTGACAAATATTTGAGTGGAAATTACAATTTGATTAAAACAAATGGAGACATTCGTCATGTTTCGGCAAAGCCACAGTTGTTTCGAATGTGTGTACCTACCTATGTACGTATTTCCGTTTCCCGATCCGGTTTCCTCTGCGAACGTCCCTTAACCTTCTCGGTCGCATCGATTCGTCTGCAATGCAAACAATTGTTCAGCTGGAAATTGGAAAACGGAAACTGTTTTCCTTTATACCCATACTGTCACCACCACCACCACCACCTTCATCATCAGATTACTGGAAAACCGGAGGCAAAAATTCAATCAAAGTCATCCGTTTTTGCTGTCGGGTGATTTTCATGCTTCCAAATGAAAGGGAAATACGATAATTCATTTGCAAAGTGACAGTTGCATCTATATGGAATTCAGTCGTTGAAAATCCAAGCAGGCGTCTGTGTTCCTGTGTCGTTCGGGGACTTGGAATGTGTCTTCAAGCTTTTAACATTTATCCATTGAGTCGGCGAGCGTCCGGTGCTCAAAGTAGGCGATGTAGGAATGGATTGGAGGTTGGAAGCAAATAGAATTACTACACCTGCTGTTGTTGTTATGCTTCAAGCGTTGTCGATTACTATGTTTCCACCATGCATGGTTATTGTGCTCCTGGCTCATGTGTCTGATTGCCTCCTGAAATGTAGAAGGAACATTGCAACCAGATGTCGAGTGATGTTTTATCATGGTAAAATGTACTATAGGAATCATTGAAGTTAAAAAAAGTCCATTTGGAAATGAATTAAGGATTTTCAAAAACATGTTAACAATAAACTATTAAAAAAATAATATAAACAAGGGAATATGAATGTAGTATACACAATATGAAATATTATGAGATCATCTAAAAATATCAAAGTTAGGAATATTTATCTGATAAACTTTTAAATCGTGATAAAAAATGTATATTGAAGAAACTTTAAAGCCTTTAATCCATCCCTTGAATAATGATAATGAGGATAAATAAGTGGTAAAGTTAAAAAAAAGTCCAAAGGATAGAAAAAAATGAAAAGTATAGAACCCTAAAAATTGAAAAATTGAAAAAATTAAAATTAAGAAAGTTGAAAAGTTTAAAATTTGAAAAGTTTAAAATTTGAAAAGTTGATCAGTTAAAAAGTCGAAAAACTGATAAGTACATAAATTGAAAAAAAAGTTGAAAAGTTGAAAAGTAGAAAAGTTGAAAAGTTGAAAAGTTGAAAAGTTGAAAAAATTGAAAGAAGAAAAATTGAAAAAATGAAAATTTGAAAAACTGAAAAGTTGAAAAGTTGAAAAGTTGATAAGTTGAAAAAATGAAAAGTTGAAAAGTTTAAACTGTTGAAAAGTTGAAAAGTTGAAAAGCTGGAAAGTTGTAAAGTTAAAAAGTTGAAAAGTTGAAAATTTTAAAATGTTGTAAAGTTGAAAATTTGAAAAGTTGAAAAGTTGAAAAGTTGAAAAGTTGAAAAGTTGAACAGTTGAAAAGTTGAAAAGTTGAAAAGTTGAAAAGTTGAAAAAATGAAAAGTTGAAAAGTTGAAAAGTTGAAAAGTTGAAAAGTTGAAAAGTTGAAAAATTGAAAAGTTAAAAAGTTGAAAAGTTGAAAAGTTGAAAGTTGAAAAGTTGAAAAATTGAAAAGTTGAAAAGTCGAAAAGTTGAAAAGTTGAAAAGTTGAAAAGTTGAAAAGTTAAAAAGTTGAAAAGTTGAAAAGTTGAAAAGTTGAAAAGTTGAAAAGTTGAAAAGTTGAAAAGTTGAAAAGTTGAAAAGTTGAAAAGTTGAAAAGTTGAAAAGTTGAAAAGTTGAAAAGTTGAAAAGTTGAAAAGTTGAAAAGTTGAAAAGTTGAAAAGTTGAAAAGTTGAAAAGTTAAAAAGTTGAAAAGTTGAAAAGTTGAAAAGTTGAAAAGTTGGATTGTTGAAAAGTTTATATTGACAATTATGACAATTTTGAAAATTTTGACAATTTTGACAATTTTGACAATTTGGACAATTTTGACAATTTTGACAATTTTGACAATTTGGATAATTTTGACAATTTTGACAATTTTGACAATTTTGACAATTTTGACAATTTTGACAATTTTGACAATTTTGACAATTTTGACAATTTTGACAATTTTGACAATTTTGACAATTTTGACAATTTTGACAATTTTGACAATTTTGACAATTTTGACAATTTTGACAATTTTGACAATTTTGACAATTTTGACAATTTTGACAATTTTGACAATTTTGACAATTTTGACAATTTTGACAATTTTGACAATTTTGACAATTTTGACAATTTTGACAATTTTGACAATTTTGACAATTTTGACAATTTTGACAATTTCGACAATTTTGACAATTTTGACAATTTTGACAATTTTGACAATTTTGACAATTTTGACAATTTTGACAATTTTGACAATTTTGACAATTTTGACAATTTTGACAATTTTGACAATTTCGACAATTTTGACAATTTCGGCGATTTTGACAATTTTGACAATTTTGACAATTTTGACAATTTTGACAATTTTGACAATTTTGACAATTTTGACAATTTTGACAATTTTGACAATTTTGACAATTTTGACAATTTTGACAATTTTGACAATTTTGACAATTTTGACAATTTTGAAAATTTTGACAATTTTGACAATTTTGACAATTTTGACAATTTTGACAATTTTGACAATTTTGACAATTTTGACAATTTTGACAATTTTGACAATTTTGACAATTTTGACAATTTTGACAATTTTGACAATTTTGACAATTTTGACAATTTTGACAATTTTGACAATTTTGACAATTTTGACAATTTTGACAATTTTGACAATTTTGACAATTTTGACAATTTTGACAATTTTGACAATTTTGACAATTTTGACAATTTTGACAATTTTGACAATTTTGACAATTTTGACAATTTTGACAATTTTGACAATTTTGACAATTTTGACAATTTTGACAATTTTGACAATTTTGACAATTTTGACAATTTTTACAATTTTTACAATTTTTACAATTTTGACAATTTTGACAATTTTGACAATTTTGACAATTTTGACAATTTTGACAATTTTGACAATTTTGACAATTTTGACAATTTTGACAATTTTGACAATTTTGACAATTTTGACAATTTTGACAATTTCGACAATTTTGACAATTTTGACAATTTTGACAATTTTGACAATTTTGACAATTTTGACCATTTTGACAATTTTGACAATTTTGACAATTTTAAAAATTTTGACAATTTTGACAATTTTGACAATTTTGACAATTTTGACAATTTTGACAATTTTGACAATTTTGACAATTTTGACAATTTTGACAATTTTGACAATTTTGACAATTTTGACAATTTTGACAATTTTGACAATTTTGACAATTTTGACAATTTTGACAATTTTGACAATTTTGACAATTTTGACAATTTTGGCGATTTTGGCAATTTTGATAATTTTGACAATTTTGACAATTTTGACAATTTTGACAATTTTGACAATTTTGACAATTTTGACAATTTTGACAATCTTGACAATTTTGACAATTTTGAATATTTTGACAATTTTGACAAGTTTGACAATTTTGACAATTTTGACAATTTTGACAGTTTTGACAATTTTGACAATTTGGATAATTTTGACAATTTTGACAATTTTGACAATTTTGACAATTTTGACAATTTTGACAATTTTGACAAATTTGACAATTTTGACAATTTTGACAATTTTGACAATTTTGACAATTTTGACAATTTTGACAATTTTGACAATTTTGACAATTTTGACAATTTTGACAATTTTGACAATTTTGACAATTTTGACAATTTTGACAATTTTGACAATTTTGACAATTTTGACAATTTTGACAATTTTGACAATTTTGACAATTTTGACAATTTTGACAATTTTGACAATTTTGACAATTTTGACAATTTTGACAATTTTGACAATTTTGACAATTTTGACAATTTTGACAATTTTGACAATTTTGACAATTTTGACAATTTTGACAATTTTGACAATTTTGACAATTTTGACAATTTTGACAATTTTGACAATTTTGACAATTTTGACAATTTTGACAATTTTGACAATTTTGACAATTTTGACAATTTTGACAATTTTGACAATTTTGACAATTTTGACAATTTTGACAATTTTGACAATTTTGACAATTTTGACAATTTTGACAATTTCGACAATTTTGACAATTTTGACAATTTTGACAATTTTGACAATTTTGACAATTTTGACAATTTTGACAATTTTGACAATTTTGACAATTTTGACAAATTTGACAAATTTGACAATTTTGACAATTTTGACAATTTTGACAATTTGGACAATTTTGACAATTTCGGCAATTTTGACAATTTTGACAATTTTGACAATTTTGACAATTTTGACAATTTTGACAATTTTGACAATTTTGACAATTTTGACAATTTTGACAATTTTGACAATTTTGACAATTTTGACAATTTTGACAATTTTGACAATTTTGACAATTTTGACAATTTTGACAATTTTGACAATTTTGACAATTTTGACAATTTTGACAATTTTGACAATTTTGACAATTTTGACAATTTTGACAATTTTGACAATTTTGACATTTTGACTATTTTGACCACTTTTACGATTTTGACTATTTTGACAATTTTGACCAATTTAACGATTTTGACAATTTTGACAATTCGACAATGTTGAACAAGCTGTTTTTTTTTCAAAATGTGCTTTGGAATAAATTCGTTTTATCAAAATTTAAGGCATCTAGAATTTTTGTTTGTCCAATTGTTATTCGATTAATTTTATCGAAAAATGAGCTTTTATCAAGTCTTTTTGACATGAATTTATGTTAGCATCTTTGAACAATATTCTATATTCGTTTTCCACATTGACTCGAAAGATTGCAATCCAAGATTTTTCCCGATATTGGTAAAGGAAATTGAATTTTCCACAGCCATTCAGAATTTTCCAGAGCCCCAAACCTCCTCCAGAAAATATTCCTTAATACCTCCACGATGTGGATGAGAATCAATTCTTTCTCTTCCCCCTTTTGCCAGTTTCATCAACTTTCCTCACAGGTATCAGAACTCGTAGGACCGAGACTGGGAAAATACCTACGTAGCTCTCAACCCAGTGACTCACTTGATGGTGCTGCTTAGCGTTCTCCAAGGAACGAGCTTATTTAAAATAGCTTTTCTGTGTTGCAAGCTTACGGAATGTTTCCGCTGATTGTTCTCTGATAAAGAAGACACCCACGCATGCCAAGAATAATGCCGCACGTTTACGATCGATGCAATCTTGCTGAGAAAAACTAAAAGGATGCCTTTAAAACGGTGGAGGATTCCGAAATAGAGAGCAAAATGTCACTAAAGATGCTTATTCTTAGGATACTGTTGCATACTTTTAGGGGTACGGAGTTTTAATCACAATTCATCAGTTGTTTCTGGGTTTTGTAGATAAATCCTAATCTGTTATTGGTTATTTATTTGGAATCAATTCTTTGTGACCATAATTGATTTTGGTTTCTTAAATCAATTCCATCATATCTATCTATCAAGCCAAAAGTGGCCTAAGTTTTGAGCCGTTGCCAGGATTGGCAAAACTTTTCTTGTTTCGTCTTGATCCCTGAGGGTTATTTCCTCACTCCAATTGAGCTCACGAAAAGACGAAAAAATAAACACACCAAACATAATAGGAGTCGAAAATCAATGACACAAAAACATTGTTATCCTGTAAATCTTCAGGGAATTGACCCCCCAAACCATCATCGTCTTAACAGCGCAGGTGGACCTTTTGCAAAGAATCAGAAGAAGAAAACAAACAGAAAATAACACAATATTAAGCAACATAAGGTAATGGACTTAAGGGTGCCTGGAAGCATAAGCAAATCTCTCATACAATATTTACCGTTTCACGTTGGGGACTAATGCCTTCGAAAGGAATTGTGTTTATGTCCAATTCGGGTGACATTGCTCGTCGCAAAGCAACAGATTGGGGCAACAGGGAGCAACACCACATCGTCTCAGCCACTCTGCCTCGCTCCGAGAAAAGGGAGCTCAGAATCATGTTTCGATGATGAGAAACCGATATAATCCGGACCGAGGAACAAATAGCCCCAAAGCATAAGAGCATTTGACCAGATCAGCTATTGGTGTCCATACTGAAGTTTTTCTCTGGTCGATTGAAGATACAGAATGGGGGAACACAAACATGTTGAAAGAATTATTTGCTTTATAAATTTCGAACCAACATCAAATAAACGAAAATTTATTTATTTCTATAAGAATAACGTAACACAACTTTAATGAATCTGTAAAGATTTTAATATCGTCAAAAATTTAAAAGTTGTCCCAATTGCAAATTCTGAACAATATGACAAATTTGTCTAGCAAATCGCTCTCATTGTTTATTTAAGGATAGTTGAAAAAAAAGAAGAATAGTTCCATTATGTCGATTGACTCTTCATGCAGCATCTAATAACGACATTCTTGAAGTCCGGTCACGGAATCCGCTTCCGTTTTCCGCCAGACAGACAGGAAGACACTCACACATAGTCGGAGTGCAGAAAAAAGCCCAGCTCGAAAATGAACCCAAAGGAACCCAACCAAACTGCAATAAAATGACCGTTTAACATGGCGCAAAGTTCCCGTAATTAAATAAAGTTAACGCCAAAGCCGAGGTTCGAACGTAAAAAAAATGGAAAAAAGTTGTGAAAAAAAACCAGAAAAAACATACTCGGAAGAAAAATCTCATAAAAGTGAAAAAGCTATTCTTTCGCCTCAATATAGAGAATGAACTCAAACAGGCAAAAGTACGTGAACAAGTCAAGTGGAGGTAATTAATTATTTTGCCAAGTTTTTTTTTTCTTCTCTCTGTTTTCTGCTTCTTTTCTTCGAGCTTACTCGTTTTTCGCATTGAGAAAGCAGTCGTTCGTGTCGGAAGAAAAACTAAATCAGTGGAAAAGTGTTAGCTGCACCTCGTTCCTAGAAGTGTATAGTAGGCGTTGGAAGGATGTAAGAAGGAAAAAAAAGTTTATCCTCTCGGATAAACACAAGTTGAAATTTCAACGGCTCCTTGGATTACATGGAAGGAAGAGGAAAACGACGACGACAACCACACACACAAGCTCACATAAAGACTGTCGATCCTAAAAGTGGAAAGTCGTAAATAACTCGACGATCTTTGGTGTACTGTAAGTTTAATGAAAACAGAAAACAAAAAAGAGCTGTTAAACCACTGATAGGAAGTTTTATTTTCGCTTTGGTAAAAATGGTAGTTTTTTTTACAAAAAAAAATAGAATGAAAAACGGCAATAAACTTTAAACATTAGGTAAGGTCCAGAAATTTCAAATTGATTTTTCTACTTTAAAAGGTGAAAATGGACCGAAGTGGGTTTTATATACTTGCCAGACGTATTACTTTGATGTTACATTAGACTAAATCGGTTAAGAAGGGTCATTTAATAATTTCCCAAATCTTGAGGACTGAGCTTTATTTTGGTATACAATTCATTTGTATATTTTTGTAGAGTTAAGAAGAGTTGAGAAAATTTATCATTTTGTTCTAAAAACGAAAAAAAAATCACTCAAAAAACCGAAAAAGATTATCTTGAAAAATGGCCATGATTGAAAATTAAGCTGCCAAAATAATAAGAAAAAATTAAAATTGTCAAAATTGTCAAAATTGTCAAAATTGTCAAAATTGTCAAAATTGTCAAAATTGTCAAAATTGTCAAAATTGTCAAAATTGTCAAAATTGTCAAAATTGTCAAAATTGTCAAAATTGTGGAAATTGTCAAAATTGTCAAAATTGTCAAAATTGTCAAAATTGTCAAAATTGTCAAAATTGTCAAAATTGTCAAAATTGTCAAAATTGTCAAAATTGTCAAAATTGTCAAAATTGTCAAAATTGTCAAAATTGTCAAAATTGTCAAAATTGTCAAAATTGTCAAAATTGTCAAAATTGTCAAAATTGTCAAAATTGTCAAAATTGTCAAAATTGTCAAAATTGTCAAAATTGTCAAAATTGTCAAAATTGTCAAAATTGTCAAAATTGTCAAAATTGTCAAAATTGTCAAAATTGTCAAAATTGTCAAAATTGTCAAAATTGTCAAAATTGTCAAAATTGTCAAAAATATCAAAATTGTCAAAATTGTCAAAATTGTCAAAATTGTCAAAATTGTCAAAATTGTCAAAACTGTCAAAATTGTCAAAATTGTCAAAATTGACAAAATTGTCAAAATTGTCAAAATTGTCAAAATTGTCAAAATTGTCAAAATTGTCAAAATTGTCAAAATTGTCAAAATTGTCAAAATTGACAAAATTGTCAAAATTGTCAAAACTGTCAAAATTGTCAAAATTGTCAAAATTGTCAAAATTGTCAAAATTGTCAAAATTGTCAAAATTGTCAAAATTGTCAAAATTGTCAAAATTGTCAAAATTGTCAAAATTGTCAAAATTGTCAAGATTGTCAAATTTGTCAAAATTTTCAAAATTGTCAAAATTGTCAAAATTGTCAAAATTGTCAAAATTGTCAAAATTGTCAAAATTGTCAAGATTGTCAAAATTGTCAAAATTGTCAAAATTGTCAAAATTGTCAAAATTGTCAAAATTGTCAAAATTGTCAAAATTGTCAAAATTGTCAAAATTGTCAAAATTGTCAAAATTGTCAAAATTGTCAAATTGTCAAAATTGTCAAAATTGTCAAAATTGTCAAAATTGTCAAAATTGTCAAAATTATCAAAATTGTCAAAATTGTCAAAATTGTCAAAATTGTCAAAATTGTCAAAATTTTCAAAATTGTCAAAATTGTCAAAATTGTCAATATTGTCAAAATTTTCAAAATTGTCAAAATTGTCAAAATTGTCAATATTGTCAAAATTGTCAAAATTGTCAAAATGGTCAAAATTGTCAAAATTGTCAAAATTGTCAAAATTGTCAAAATTGTCAAAATTGTCAATATTGTCAATATTGTCAAAATTGTCAAAATTGTCGAAATTGTCAAAATTGTCAAAATTGTCAAAATTGTCAAAATTGTCAAAATTGTCAAAATTGTCAAAATTGTCAAAATTGTCAAAATTGTCAAAATTGTCAAAATTGTCAAAATTGTCAAAATTGTCAAAATTGTCAAAATTGTCAAAATTGTCAAAATTGTCAAAATTGTCAAAATTGTAAAAATTGTCAAAATTGTCAAAATTGTCAAAATTGTCAAAATTGTCAAAATTGTCAAAATTGTCAAAATTGTCAAAATTGTCAAAATTGTCAAAATTGTCAAAATTGTCAAAATTGTCAAAATTGTCAAAATTGTCAAAATTGTCAAAATTGTCAAAATTGTCAAAATTGTCAAAATTGTCAAAATTGTCAAAATTGTCAAAACTGTCAAAATTGTCAAAATTGTCAAAATTGTCAAAATTGTCAAAATTGTCAAAATTGTCAAAATTGTCAAAATTGTCAAAATTGTCAAAATTGTCAAAATTGTCAAAATTGTCAAAATTGTCAAAATTGTCAAAATTGTCAAAATTGTCAAAATTGTCAAAATTGTCAAAATTGTCAAAATTGTCAAAATTGTCAAAATTGTCAAAATTGTCAAAATTGTCAAAATTTTCAAAATTTTCAAAATTTTCAAAATTGTCAAAATTGTCAAAATTGTCAAAATTGTCAAAATTGTCAAAATTGTCAAAATTGTCAAAATTGTCAAAATTGTCAAAATTGTCAAAATTGTCAAAATTGTTAAAATTATCAAACTTGTCAAAATTGTCAAAATTGTCAAATTTGTCAAAATTGTCAAAATTGTCAAAATTGTCAAAATTGTCAAAATTGTCAAAATTGTCAAAATTGTCAAAATTGTCAAAATTGTCAAAATTGTCAAAATTGTCAAAATTTTCAAATTGTCAAAATTGTCAAAATTGTCAAAATTTTCAAATTTGTCAAAATTGTCAATATTGTCAAAATCGTCAAAATTGTCAAAATTGTCAAAATTGTCAAAATTATTGCCCCTCTTGTTTTACAATGAGATATGTTTTAACAGTAATTTTTGATTTAGGTGGTGATATTTGGTGGTAATTTCACGGGATTTTCAAATGCTTTTTTAAATTTGTTTTAGTTATCTTTTCAACGATTTATTTATGTTAATTTGAATCTTATCCTCTTTTACAGCACCAATTTCCTTGCTTCAATTTTCGCCCGGTTTGTAACACCTGCTTATTGTTGTTTTTGTGTCGCCATGCAATTGACATCAAATGTAATGTCCCCGGTACAATGTTTACAGGCTCTGACAGTTAGTCGGTCTCTATCTTTCGGCCGGATATAACTTCACCAAACCACAAACCCCATCATTTTGTAAGCCCATTCACCGAAAAACCAATCTGGTCATATACATACTGTAAGGGCGGTAATCTCGCTCGGAAAAACCACACAGCTGCCACTTTCACACAAACACGCCCTTCCCTACAAATCGGAACAGTTGCACCAAACTCCGTATTGGGATGTATTTAATTTGTCTCCGATAGGACGACGACACCTTCTCCTGCCTCAGTGGTGGTTCCGGTTCCGTTTCTAGACTGGGACTGATGTCGGGGGAAATTAGCCAGCCATCGTCATGCGGGAATAAATGCTAATGACAACACTTGGCTCCAAATTTGTTCGGGGATCGAGCGCATCAAAAAACCAACAACAAGACCTCTCGCTCATTGAAGGGTCGATTGTGGAAACCCCAAGCCAACCTCACAACCTTCTGAAGGTAGACAGAAATGTTTTGCTTGTCTAGCGATCCAAGTAGCCCGCCCAAATGTGTCCGGCCATCAGACAGGTGTGACCAATGGCAATTTCAGTTCAGTGTCTCATTGTCGGATAACAATTCAACTCGACCCCGCACACTTTGATCTGTCTCTAATGCGTCCCGAGCAGAGAGCAGGGTCAACATTTATGTTTTATCCATCTTGCGTCCTTCCGGTAATTTATGTTGGACACGATGTGGTATCAAAATGTTTATCCTGATTAAAACATGTTTATTTTATGCCATACGTTTCAACGGAATCCTCTACGGAAGTTTGTTTTGAGCTGCCTCGAGACATTCTTCTGAAAGAAAGAAAGAATGAAAATTATTTTGGATTTATGTGTTCCGGATGACCGGCGGCACTGTTCCACTTTTATAGAAAGAGCACCATATTCACCGAATTCCTATGGTAGGAGGACAATTGAATGAAAATTTATACCACACTTTCACCGTAGGACCTTCGAACTCAATACACACAAACTCGACAAACGGGAAAAGTTAAATACTCGGGACTCCCAACAAGAGAGCGGATAAAGTTCCTGAACCCAGTGGTCGTCGTTGTGTTGTCACCCCGGATCGTGTGGGTTGACTAACAACTAACTAACCGGCAGGAAGTTGATGAAGGACAACTCTTCCGAGACGGCTTCCTGCGGAGAGTCAAGCCACATTCATAGATCTCCATAATGAGCGCAGAATGGAAGCAACACACAGCTTAGTAGAGTTTATGTTTGTTCTTCCGGAACCGGCACAGCCTCCAGTATCCATCGAGGACAAACGGTTTGCCGAACGACAAAAAACTTCCATGGTGCGCATTGATGATTATTTTCGATTTTTTTCGCACAAGCTGATTGTTTAATTTGTCAATATGTTATGACTAAAGTGATATCATCAACTGTTACATATCCTTAACCTGAACTATTGTTTATAACTAACAGGTTCACGTACTCCTAACAATAAACATTAAACATATAACTTTTCGATAAATTCTATATTTCCATATATTTTTTCAACTCTATATTCAATGACAATCACGTAATCTTAGGTTCATTTTTGGTGAGATACAATACACAACAAAACAGCAATAAAAAAAACACGTTGTAATTCAAATTTGATTAAAAATGTATTTAAATCTTATTTGAAAAGGAGAATAACCGCACCGTATCACACTTTAAATTTTCAGTTATTCCAGATTATGCAATGTGCTTATGCTCAAGGTTATAATGCATACTCACCAAGATCTTGTTAGCATCCCAGTGAGTAAAAGTACATCCTCATTCTTACTCGGCCAGGCCCACTGTGCAGTATTGGACGCAGAGACAACTGAAACTGAGGTAGGAAAAAAGATGGGCAACAGTACCATATTTTCGTTGGGTGCACATTTCCTAAAGTGGGTTGTGCTCCTTGATGATGGCCCTTGAAATTTCATCCTACTGTGGAAAGAAATGCTGTTTTTCTGCACAAAAAAAAAAAAAAAAACAAAACTAAGCTATACTTAATTACACTAGTTTTCGAAATTTAAAAAAATCGTGAACTTGATTGACTGACCAATATTTTTGATGTGAAATCGGGCGCTGAATCCGAAAATGAAATTTTAAAAAAAATCTCAGTAGAACCGTTTTTGAGCGACGCTCCAAATATAAAATTTCTGAAAATTAAAAAAAGTTTTTGTACTTAGATCAAAATATCTCGGACGGCCAAACAGTAATTTGAAATCCCTCTTTTGCATATTGAAGGTGAATAAATTTTCTATCGATCATCCGAACATTGTTATTGCGTATGATAAATAGTATTGTTGATATTAGTGACTTTATGATAGAAAAAAAATATAAAAAACGCATTTTTTACGAAAAAAATTTGTTTCAGCAAAAGTTTTAGACTCGATGGTAACATTTAAAAATTTTGATTTTCTTCTACGCTCAAATGTTAATCAAATCAAAACAAAGATTTCAAGTGGTCATTTATAAAAATCGGTTGAAAATTGAAGAAGTTATGGCTACTTTACCATAACAGTATTTTTTGTAGTTTTTAATAATTTAACGAACCGCAGTACACTTATCATAGTATAGGAAGAATAAACATGATAAATCTCACTCGCTCCAAGTCAAAATTATTTATTAGCTTACCAGAAGGTCACATGCCAAGTTTCAGGAAGATCTGACCATAGGGAGGGGATGCTTGAGTCTCAAATGTGTATAAAATTTTAAGGTATTCTGCCCGGGAGGAACGAAAAATACTGGTTTTTCATCAATAACTTTTTTCATCACCAGCCGATTGTACTTTATAGTTAATTTTCTTAAAGCCTAATTTGAGACAAATATTCCACCCTAAGACTGCAACACGACATACATACATACAAACATAAAGATCTCACCTAGTAAACAACTTGGCATACTTAATTTTCCCAAAAAATATCTAGACTAACATTTGAAAAGGGAAAAACTGGATTGAATTTTTAGGAAAAAAAATATAGCTTTTTTAGATCCTACACGGAGAAAAACGCATTTTAAATACTAAAACTCAATTTAAAAAAAAAAGTCTTCTCAGAATTTACATACTTTGCGACTTGTGCATATTGAAAGGAAAAATGTTTTTCCAACAAAAACTTTTCCATGATTTTTTTTAAAATCATGTAATTTACTTTTTCAGTGCAGATTTCCAACCTTTTATTTAAAACCTGCTTCGATTGTAATAATTGAGGGTAAAAGTAAGTGGAAATTCTACACTAAAATAAAAAGCAAACTAAAAACTTAAAGTCGATTTAAAACTTATAGCCATATAAGAATTCGATCTTTTTTTTTTTGGTGGTGGGGAATAATGTGGTTCACAACTCTTCTGAACATCGCAAAGTGAGCACTCTTAAGAAAAAAAAAGTTTTTCTAACTAATCTAAAGAAGCAGATCATTGGAGACGAAGTAGGCCTTGGCGCGAAAAGCAGCGAAAATTTTTTTCTCCTGCCAAAATTCCTCAATTCTTATAAAAGTTATTGAAATTAATAATTTGTGGAAGAACTAATAGTAAAGTGTACAGTTTAGTGCACATCAGCAGCAGGCTGTTAACGGTCAGTTCTGAGCATTCTGACAACGATCCGGATTAAAGGAAATCTTCGGAAAAAAAGCCAAATCTTACATTGAGAAGATGGATCTACGGAAACTTAAGAGCTAAGTATTTTCGAAATTTGTTTAAATCCATTTGAAACTATTTTGTATTTACGAAGAGTGGGTAGCTTAAAAGAGATGCATTGAATGGTTTTGTGTTCGCATAGTTTTTATAAAACGTTCGTTCGGAATTACAAGTGTGAAAAGAGGGATCGTGGGGGTGCCATCCTATTCTTAATAAGTTCATGCTTTTTATTTTAAATCATTGTCAAACAAGAACATGACAAATTTTTGATTTCATATTTGTTGCAAAAACAAATCAGATTCTCGCAAATTTATTATTTTATTCAGCTTAACAAGTCATTTGGTTTGATGTTCAAGTTTTTTGATCTACATAATATAAAAACAGAATAAAAATTTCAGACCTTGAATAACAAATTTAAAGCGTTTCAACAAGTAAGATTAAATCATCTTTGAAATGATAATTTAAACTCCAGTTGCAGATCTCATTTTAAAGCGGTGGAATTAAATATAAATTTAAAAATTAAAAAAAAAATCATTTATTTTCATAAGGTGTGGCAAAGCACACCGCGTCATTTAGCTTCACCTTTAAATCTTCTCTTAAGGTTTAGCTGAGCATTAGTAGGATAAAAGAATATATGGAAGTATTTGTTCAGCATCAATCACTTGAATTCTGAAACTTTACCAGAAATCACAGAAGCGTTGGAGAAATTATCGATATTATAGCAGTCAAAAGTATCCGTTGACCAAATCCTTACATTCATCATGATGCAGATTAAGTTTCGGTCCTAAAGTATACAATTTTTTTTTTAATTTTTTTTAACATTGGCACAAAAACATTGTTTCCTGTGAAATTATTTTTTTTTTTTCAAGTATTATATGTGGTAAACTGACTATTGTTTATTTGAGAGTTCATAATTTTTTTTTAAATTTTCTATTTAAAACACCTCGTATCATTTATAAGGAGTTTCCTTAGGAAATGTCTAGGAGCATAGGAGGTGTAGGTCAACCAAAGATCGCATCATTTTCCAAAAATGGCTCCTGATCTAAACCTCTCCCTTACTAAAACAACCCTTCCTGAGATACTTGAATATAGATTCGCAGACGTATAGACGGTTTCTATAGCAGGTAATACTGGCTCATCATTGTTTCAGAGTTTTTCAAAACAAGCTTTTGAAGAAAACTGGAATAACAGATTTATGGTTGATCCTAAAAAGTATCTTACAAACAATCCTTCCTTCATCCCTCTTTGACTACTAGGACGTGGCCGGCGCCGTTATTGATCATTTTGTAAAGGGAGAGCATGAGTTTTGTGCATTGAGAATGAGTTGCTCATCCCAAGCTGCATTCTTTTAGCCCTTGTACAAAATTAATGGCCTCGATCAATCACGGAGTAACAACCATTGGCGATGTGGAACTCGTTCTACTTAGGCACGCCAGCGATCATGAAATTCGAAATGCATTGAATGATTTGATACAATATAATATTATATTTTTATTGAAACCATGAGAAAATGGTGGTATTTTTGAAGACTATTTGGAGCATTTCGTTCTTAATGATTTAAGGTGGATATGAGTAGTCAAACAAGCTAAGCTAGCTAAGCTAATCTAAAGAAGCAGACCATTATAGTAATCCATTGACTCTGGAAATATTGAAAAAAAAAAAAATATTGAACACATTATCACCATCAAATTCTGAGATGTTTTTTTTTTTGGAAAATTAAGTTTAAGTTTCTGAAATGCTGTTTTTCTCTGTGTATGATTAAAAAAACTGGAATTTTTTTCTAAAAATTAAAGTATTTCTCCAAAATTCTCTCATGAACCACATTTGTATAGAAATTGTAATTTTTGAGCTAAGACTGTTTATAAAATTTTTCCCGAAAAGTTTAGCCCTATTCAAATGTTAGTCTTGATAATTTTTGAGGAAACTAAGTATGCCAAGTTGCTTTACTAGGTAAAATTTTTATGCCTACAAAGTTTCATTGAATTCCGAGAGGGTTATGCCGACTTCGTGTCGATTTGGCGTGAAATCCGTCAAATCTGGGTGAGGCAAACAAAAATTCGCTGCAGCATTTTTGCAGCTATTTCAACTTTTCGACAAAAAACACTGAGCAGTTTTTGAAAAGAGTTGTAATCGTTTATGGTAAAAATTGATGCCTAAACGAAACAATATCCACAACGAAAAACTATCTTAAGGGGGGGGGGGGGGGGGGGTAGGGTCTAACGGGTATAATAAAACACCATTTTCACGATTTTTTTCTAGAGCTATCGTTCAAACAAATGTATTCAATTTTTTTGCATTATACAAAGCATTGTTAAAAGAACATTTAGTAATTTTTTCGTAAAAAAATATTGAAAAATGAACCGGTGACGGAGCATTTTCGAGGATGCCTTTTAGAAAACAAGATTTGCGGTGGACACTGTATCTCAGCACAGAATCATCTGAAGTCAAAAAATCAGAGCAAAATATTTTTAATAGATGTTTTTCTGGACCCCAACGTTTTTATTCAACTTAAAAATATTTTTATGAAATTTTTGTGGCTGTTTGAAGTAAAAACTACGATTTTTCACTTAAAAATCCGCCATTTTTCACCTCTAAAATCTCCCCAAAGTAAAAAAAAATCAAAAAAGAAAAACGTTGGGGTCTTGCTTTCTTGCAGTATTAGATAGGAGGAGAGAAAGGCCTATAACCTCTACAGTTTTGCTTCAATTGACTTGGAAATTTGACACAACATTCTTGAAATGTTTTACAATAAGAAAATAAAAAAATAAAAAAATCGTTTTTTTGAAAGTGTTAGACCCTACCCCCCCCCCCCCTTAATGACTAAAGAAAAGTTTTTATAATCATCATTTTCAAGAAACAAAATTTATTACCTACTCACTGGTCGGTGATTTAATCAGACCAACTTGATATTTGAGCGATTTTTTTTCTCTAGCCCTGGCGTCAAATAAGCTTGCTCTTGGAATGAAACTTTGAAGAAACAGAAAAATAAAATTAGTATAGCCACGAAATCTTCTAGAAATTGCTTTTTCAAGGTATTATGTGGTAAATTTGAGCATGATAAATATACTATGTAAACAGTCATCATACACAGAAACCCGTATACTCGCCATAACAGTGAATCACTCCCAAAAAAATCCGAACACTATAATTTATCATTAGTTAAAAAAAGATTTAAGTTGTATATCTGATAATTAGAAAATTCTTAACTTTGCATGGCTGCAATACTCGAACCTTCTGTTGTTCTCCTAAGGACACAATTTAAATTGACTGGAATAGTAACAGAAGCACAAAACCAACATCATAGGATCTTAATTCTCTCTAATTATTTTTTTCCATAGTATTTCGTCTCACGACATATCTTGACGGACATAATTTCTAAAACTCACTTGGTCCATGGCAAACATCCTCCAATTTCTCGGACATCCCACATTCGCCAGATCACGCTCCACTTGGTCTAACCACCTCGCTTATTCTCCCTAAATTCAGGCCAAATCCCCGCAAAATGATCATAAATGCTGTTCACAAAAGAGCTTTTCATAAGCGCGGAAAATTTGCACATCAATTTTTTTTAATATATTTACGGTAATCAAAGCAGGCTGCCGAGCTTTTTGCGTCTAGCATCTAGCATTCGAAACAAACCCATGAATTCAAAACAATATTTTCCTAGAATAATCACTAGGTTTTCAATCCGAAACTAAAATTGATTTTAACATTGATTTTCCTTTTGATTGCATCAGTGCACAATGCTGGTAGAGATTAAAGGGTGATACGGTCGAAATTTGATCAATATCAACTTGACGTATTTCTTTCAATTTTCCAATTAAAAAACCTAAACACCCCTCATTTTGAAGGTGTGTGTGTGTAGAATGTTGCTCCTATTTTGATTTTGGAATTCACTCTTCAGTTGTCAAAATGCCGTCCAAGGAAGAAGAGCAGCGTATCAAAATTTTGCTCGCGCATCGCGAAAACCCGAGCTACTCGCACGCAAAGCTGGCAAAATCGCTTAAAGTTTACCAAATAAACCGTTACAAATGTAAATAAAGTGTTTGGGGAACGTTTGTCGACAGCCAGGAAGTCTGGATCGGGGGGAAATCGAAAACCGGAAGCCGCTGAGACGACAAAGAGAGTTGCCGGTAGTTTCAAGCGAAACCCTAATCTCTCTCCGAGATGCCGCAAATAAGCTGGGTGTATCGTCTACAACCTTGCACCGAGCCAAAAAATGAGCCGGACTATCGACTTACAAGAAGGTAGTGACTCCAAATCGCGATGATAAACAAAAAACGACGGCCAAAGCGCGATCACGGAGGCTGTACACGACGATGCTGACGAAGTTTGACTGCGTGGTAATGGACGACAAAACCTACTTCAAAGCCGACTGACTATAAGCAGTTTTCGGGACAGGAGTTTTATACGGCAAAAGGAAGAGGAAAGGTAGCAGATATTTTCAAGCACATGAAACTGTCAAAGTTTGTGAAAAAATATCTGGTTCGGAAAGCCATCTGTGCCTGTAGCTGTGGCTTGAAAAGCAGCATTTTCATAGCTTTCGGGACTGTCAACCAAGAAGATTACGTGAAAGAGTGTTTGAATAAACGTCTGCTGCCTTTCCTGAAGAAACACGGTTGTTAGCATCTTGCCATTACGGTAGAAAGGCCAAGGAGTGGTACGCCGCCAACAACGTGCAGGTGGTTCTCAAGGACAAGAACCATCCCAACACGCTAGAGCTCCGCCCAATTGAGAAATACTGGGCTATTGTCAAGCGGAATCTGAAGAAGACCAAATAAACTGCTAAGGACGAGCAGCAGTTCAAGGCAAACTGGCTTTCTTCGGCGAAGAAAGTGGACAAGGTAGCTGTACAAAAACTGATGGCAGGGGTTAAGCGTAAGGCCCGGCAATTCGGATTTGGAAAAGCGGAAGCCTAACTGAATATTATTCCTGAATTATACTAATTAAACTTGAAAAAGAAATTTAATTTGATTTTTTAAATAAACGATTTCACCGATTTACACGCGTTTTCCCTTGACCAAATTTTGACCGTATCACTCTTTGTTCTCTACTTCAAAACGTATCTGGAGCAGAAACCGGCAGCCATCCTTGAACTTTCCAAGTTCAAGTGAATCGAAACGACCGCCAACCAACAAACAAACAAACAAACATTAAAGCAACAGCAAACCCTAAATTATTCCCCAAGCCTCCCGTGACTAGGTTCTCTCTTTGGTGTAGAATGGATTCACAGCATCCGATTTCCGGAACGCACAGCCCTCAGCCCCGAATGCAAAAGACGATAACTCTCTCAATCAACCGGACTGAGCTTTGTGTCCCTGCCGAGGTCAAAACATTTGCCCCACTACAGCTACTAAAATGGGACCGGGAGGACACATAAAGCGTCTGTTACTGGAAGACCAAACATGTATCTTATCCTGTCGTCCTGGACCCAAAGTGGTACGAGGAAGAGTTAGCTGTCAGCCTTTTAGGCTAATATGTTTCAGGAAGACTGTTGTCTCTTTCTCTCTCTCGCTGCATGTTTAAGGACTAACTTTTCGGCTGGCTCTTTGTAACTTTTGCTGCAAGTTTGCCCGGATAGACGTCCGGATTTAGAGTGTTTCCGGTTCCGGGGATAGATGTCACCATTGACTGTGAGCTGTTCATTACATCAAGGGATCAATGGGAGGTACTGAACTGATGACCGAAACGTGACTTATGCGAATCAGCTCACTCGGGGTGAACAAAACATTTCAATTGAGGTTTGATTGCATCCCTCAGCTGAAAGTGAAATGCTCAAGGTTGTTCTACAGAATGAGTCTCACGTAAAAGTATTTTTATTAATTTTTCAACACTTTTTTAAAGAAGTTCGAGATTAACAGGACCTAACTAAAAAAAACAAAAAATATGAAACAGTAACAAAAATGACACAAATGACAAAAATGACAAAAATGACAAAAATGACAAAAATGACAAAAATGACAAAAATGACAAAAATGACAAAAATGACAAAAATGACAAAAATGACAAAAATGACAAAAATGACAAAAATGACAAAAATGACAAAAATGACAAAAATGACAAAAATGACAAAAATGACAAAAATGACAAAAATGACAAAAATGACAAAAATGACAAAAATGACAAAAATGACAAAAATGACAAAAATGACAAAAATGACAAAAATGACAAAAATGACAAAAATGACAAAAATGACAAAAATGACAAAAATGACAAAAATGACAAAAATGACAAAAATGACAAAAATGACAAAAATGACAAAAATGACAAAAATGACAAAAATGACAAAAATGACAAAAATGACAAAAATGACAAAAATGACAAAAATGACAAAAATGACAAAAATGACAAAAATGACAAAAATGACAAAAATGACAAAAATGACAAAAATGACAAAAATGACAAAAATGACAAAAATGACAAAAATGACAAAAATGACAAAAATGACAAAAATGACAAAAATGACAAAAATGACAAAAATGACAAAAATGACAAAAATGACAAAAATGACAAAAATGACAAAAATGACAAAAATGACAAAAATGACAAAAATGACAAAAATGACAAAAATGACAAAAATGACAAAAATGACAAAAATGACAAAAAATGACAAAAATGACAAAAATGACAAAAATGACAAAAATGACAAAAATGACAAAAATGACAAAAATGACAAAAATGACAAAAATGACAAAAATGACAAAAATGACAAAAATGACAAAAATGACAAAAATGACAAAAATGACAAAAACGACAAAAATGACAAAAATGACAAAAATGACAAAAATGACAAAAATGATAAAAATGACAAAAATTACAAAAATTACAAAAATGACAATAATGACAATAATGACAATAATGACAATAATGACAAAAATGACAAAAATGACAAAAATGACAAAAATGACAAAAATGACAAAAATGGCAAAAATGACAAAAATGACAAAAATGACAAAAATGACAAAAATGACAAAAATGACAAAAATGACAAAAATGACAAAAATGACAAAAATGACAAAAATGACAAAAATGACAAAAATGACAAAAATGACAAAAATGACAAAAATGACAAAAATGACAAAAATGACAAAAATGACAAAAATGACAAAAATGACAAAAATGACAAAAATGACAAAAATGACAAAAATGACAAAAATGACAAAAATGACAAAAATGACAAAAATGACAAAAATGACAAAAATGACAAAAATGACAAATATCACAAAAATGACAAAAATGACAAAAATGACAAAAATGACAAAAATGACAAAAATGACAAAAATGACAAAAATGACAAAAATGACAAAAATGACAAAAATGACAAAAATGACAAAAATGACAAAAATGACAAAAATGACAAAAATGACAAAAATGACAAAAATGACAAAAATGACAAAAATGACAAAAATGACAAAAATGACAAAAATGACAAAAATGACAAAAATGACAAAAATGACAAAAATGACAAAAATGACAAAAATGACAAAAATGACAAAAATGACAAAAATGACAAAAATGACAAAAATGACAAAAATGACAAAAATGACAAAAATGACAAAAATGACAAAAATGACAAAAATGACAAAAATGACAAAAATGACAAAAATGACAAAAATGACAAAAATGACAAAAATGACAAAAATGACAAAAATGACAAAAATGACAAAAATGACAAAAATGACAAAAATGACAAAAATGACAAAAATGACAAAAATGACAAAAATGACAAAAATGACAAAAATGACAAAAATGACAAAAATGACAAAAATGACAAAAATGACAAAAATGACAAAAATGACAAAAATGACAAAAATGACAAAAATGACAAAAATGACAAAAATGACAAAAATGACAAAAATGACAAAAATGACAAAAATGACAAAAATGACAAAAATGGCAAAAATGACAAAAATGACAAAAATGACAAAAATGACAAAAATGACAAAAATGACAAAAATGACAAAAATGACAAAAATGACATAAATGACAAAAATGACAAAAGTGACAAAAATGACAAAAATGACAATATCACATGTTACTCTGACTGATATATGTCTTAATTTTCCTGTTTTCTTGTGTATTGGAATCACAGTAAAAAAAATTGTGGTCCATTTTAAAATTGTGATATGGTCTTTTTTGTCAGCTTAGTCACAATCTCCTGTGTTTTACTCAGTTTTAAACAACGCCTAATTTATAGCAATGATATAAAATAAATTATTCAAAGTGATGAAGATATTTAAAATTGATTGATTTAAATTTAATCCATCAAAAGCAATAATTGAAGCCTGTTGATAATAGTTTAATTTCCAGAGAATCTTTTGTGCTTTGTTCATGATTAGTCGTACAAGTCTTTCAACATCTGTTCTTTTTATTAGTCTGCCAGCAGTCGACAGTAGAATCCATACGACATGGTCCGATTTCCACAATAAACGAACTAACGAGTGGAACACCAACTGCATGCAGACAAATTGTCTTGGTTTCCCATTCTAAGAATGGTTTTTTATGTAAATGAACTGATTTAATTAAACGAACTTCATATTTTCGATTCTGATTGTGTCTTCTTTCGATAGTTTCGGAAAAATTAACATTCTGCACCGTTCCAATTGACATCGATTTAAGCAAAAATCAAAATATTCAAATGTTTAAGAATGTTGATTTTGAATTGATAATTTGTCTAAATATGAGAACCTTGCAAAAAAACCCTTCATTAACTTGTCGAAAAATGACATCCATGTGGGAGAAACCATTGAGTCAATGGTTCATTTGACAAAATTGTTCCTTGGAGATCATCGATTTGGACCTGGTTTGAGCACAGTTGGCAATGAAATTCTTAATTTAGGTACAATGGACTGCTGCGATGAAATCTAGCCATCATAAGACTAACTTTTTACGGACATCGGTTAACTTTCCCCTTCACTCGGGGAGTTCAACTAAGCAAGCTAAGGCAAATAGAAAAAAAATGTCATCCCAGTACAAAACCGCAGCACCCATTGCCGTTTACATGAACGACAACATGGATGAACCGCGTCCGTGGCCGTCCAGTTGAATTATGAACCATATCCCGGAATGTTCCTGTCGTGTGGTCACGTTTTTTTTTGTTTCGCCATGTTATGTTTCTGCTTCATTCTTTCCAATATTCGAGAAGACTTGTTCTATTTTATGTCAGCCCAGCATAGAATATCTACACCGAGACGAGGAAGGAAAAAAATCGATTTGTCGATTCGCTCGGATAACGTAGCCAATTTTTTAGTTTTGTTTTTGTAGCTGCTGTTGCTTCAAACCGCTAGTAAAATATTTTGGCATGTTGACCGAAACAGCTGGTTGCGCCGATCATAATAATGGCCAGAGATGACATAAAAGAGAGCAGAACCGCAAACTTCCAGACAGTTTATGATATCGGTTGTGCACTCTATTTATGTTCATACTATGTTTTTTGTCCAAGATGAAGCTAGTCGATCTGTGGCATATTTAGTTTATAGTTATGGCTTATCTGTTTGAAGCAAGTTGAGTGAAGAAGATTGAATCATTTTGTAAGACTGTGTTAAGGCGCAAAAGTTTTTGTTGAACGGTGTTTAATAAAAAAAATATTAAATCATTGATCGTTGAAAGTATTGGGTCAGATAACTTTTTTTATAAATTTAAGGTTTTACAAATTATAATTATATGTGCAAAAGGCTAACAATGGATGAATTGGAGAGTTCAAGCAGGCGTTGTCTTGCAAAGACGTCAAAATTTTCGCTCTGTGGATTTTTTGCAGTAACACGAAAAAAGTAATAAAAAGGATAATCGAACATCAAATTAGAACCGCGATAGTAAAACGATAAGAAAAACTCGCCAGATATGAAAGCAGCCAAATGGCAAAAATGGCAACTATCGATCAGTACCCTACGCCCATAGTACATGGAAAATAACAGGTAGGCCATTACGCTTAACCTAAGTTGCCAGTTGGTTTTCAGTTTTTTTTTCTTAATAAAACTCTTAGTTTACATGAGGATGAAATTTTTATACTAAATTAAATTAGCAGTAATAAACTCATTTTTTTTTCAACTACTAGCATAACCATTATACGCATTGGTGAAAATGTATCAAATATTTACATAAAAAAAACTAAGAGATGAAGTTTGCGGTTCAAATCAATTTTTTTTTACTCTTGTAAACTCGATTAGAATATAAAGATTTTAGTTTGAACTCAAAAATTTATCATTTAAAATATGAATCCTGTGAATATAAAAAAAAATTAATCGATATTTTTCTAAGAACAAAATCTTTTAAATGATCTCAAATTCAAATGTGATAAAGTTTCAATTTAAAATGCTCCTCACTCTTTTCAACACCTGATTAATTTTCTTCCTATGGTCTATACGTCTATCAATTCCAATCTTTAATATTCCCGAATAAAGCCACTTTAATTTTAAAAAATATATTTAATATTTGAGATTCCTTCTGATTTGAGTTTCCAAACTGGATCTAATTGTTTTAAAAAATGATATTCATTCCAGAATTAAAATTAGCAAACTGCGATCGCTTGCAATTTGAATATGTACTTAACTTCTCACATTGATATTTTATTTTGATAAAAAAAACTAAACTTCGAGCTGAATCTATAATTGAGTTTTTAATTTAAACTAGTTGACCCGGTAATTTCCGTTTTACCTTTAAATAGATCAATCGTTAGAGTATTGACCTTTATCTAAACGTCCTTATGAAAGTCGAAAAAATGAAATTCTTGAAACCATTATACAAACCATCTCTGACCCGAAAAACCCTCGGATACCGAATTTCACCTCATTCCGACCGACCATTCAGACGTAATGTTGTTACAAAGAAAACGCCTCCATTTTTATATATAAGATTCCAAATCTGAATCCTGGTATTTAAATCTGAATTTCGAATTCGAGAACGATTTTAAAATCTCATTTCCAGATAATAATTCCATTGAATTATGAACCAAAATGCGACATATGTATCATAGCCTTTAGCCAGAAATCTTTCATTTGAATTCTGAATTTTTGGCTTGTGAATCTAAATAAAAATTGCAAATGATGAAACTGTTTCCGAATTTTCCAATCTGGATTAAAATTATAAAACATTTTCAATACAAGTTATCTAGCTAGGTTAACTAAGTTTAATTAATCAATATTATTGAGTTTTTCAGATATAATATCGTACATACTTTACAATCTAATAGTTATTCTTATAATAGCACACTCGCAGAAAAGCAGTTACAAGATATCTCCCATTTAGTCCTCAAAAAGATAAGTTCCGGTTCTGCATAATAATTTAAAGTAAAATTTCAAATTCATAACGTAAAAATAGTTTGGAATTAAAAACAAAATTCTTGTCATTTTTTGAAATGGTGTGTTTCGAATATGGAAATCGCATCTAGTTTTAGTTTGAAATGCAAAACCTAGATTCAAAATAGGATTTCATCCAAATGATGATCCCAACTGAAATTCAAGAACAATTAACTGGATACAGAAACCAAAATCTGATCACACATCGAATTTAACTGTTTATAAGGAAATTTGGAATCCCATAATCTATGAATGAATCGAACCTAAACTTTACTTAAACCCTCATGAAATTACTTTACGTACCAAAATGCGACATTATTCATGATTTTTTTTCATAAAAATCATTAAGAGACACACTTGAAAAACAAATTTTCTATTGAAACACATCAGTCAATTTAAAATTATATTTTAAGATTCCAAAAAATCGTTCAAGATCAGATCATTGAAAAAAATTTGCTTAAAAATTTGGACACAAAATACGTAACTCTTAATTGAAATTATTGTTTGATTTTGCGAATGAAGTGAAAAAAAATCGGGCTAAAGTAAAACAATCTGGCAAGCTTAGTCTAATCTTATTAAAACTCGATATTCGGTACTTTGTTTTTTTTCAACAAGTGTGAAGTTGTAGAATTGTGGACTTGGGATAAAATTGTTAAGTTTCAGCTCAGTTCTGAATCAAGATTATTATTCTTGAATCATTTTGGTCGTTTATTAAAATTTGATTAAAAATTTGATATTTTGAGCTTAATGAAGAAAATTTTTCTGGCAATTTTGAACCCTCGGGGCGGGGAGAGGGGGAGGGGGTTGCGATGGTTCAAAACGGAGTTCGAACTGCGAACCCAAAATTGATCCCTTTTTTCCTTGGGCGAGGGTGCAAAGCTGAGTTCGACCTTATGAACTAAAAATTGAACTCTCTTTGTTGGACTGAAAACACTTAGCGAGTTCAGTTCGAACCGGAACAGCAACCAATGAACACGACGGAAAATTTTGTCGTTCCGCAACAATTACCGGAAGACTATGAGGAACTTCATAGTGGAATGTCCACCGTGTCATTGTCATCATATGGTGAGCGGCTTAGAATGTCCGGAAACTTCCGGATGTTATTTACTTCCCGTGGGAAGTAACATCCGGAAGTTTTCTTTGACCGGGAGTGTCAAAATTTTCCCCCGCTCTCTAATTGCAATGCAATGTACCGGAACAGCAACATGCGGGTACAAATAATTTAACCATCCTTTAATTCCCTGAAAATAAACAACCCTCAAATAAAAAAAGATAAATTTAAGTTCGGCTGTCGAACTTAGTATTGAGTATGCCTAAGCTTGCCAGATTGCCCGGATTTATCCGGGTTTGCCCGGATATTTGATGCAAAATTTCGAGAAAGTCCGGTCCGGCCCGGTTGCCCGGATATCGTGAAAAAAGTCCGGATATTGCCCGGATATTTTCACAATTTTCACAAAGAAACCAAAAAAAAGTCAAAGTTTTTGAGTAAGTTTCAGCAAAAACGATTAACGGTATGGAAATTTTCAACGGTTGTTTCAAATTATTTCACTGATTTACTTTTATAAACCTTTAAATATTTAAATGTTCCAAAAACTTTTTGGCAGTCTGCAATTACATTAATTAAATATTTATTTCTTTTTTTTTGCATTTTTTCTTTGCTTTTATATATAATAACACCTAAATTTTGCCCGGTTTTTGCCCGGTTTTTGGATTTAAAAAATTGAAATCCATGCCCGGATTTTGCCAGGTTTTTTTGAAAAAATGCCCGGAATTGCTAGGCCCGGATGGGAGTGGAAAAAATTCTGGCAACCTTAAGTATGCCTATCAGAACTTACTCTTGCGATTGCCCAGTCAAACTCAAAGTTGAGGGCTGCCACTGAAATGCTGTTTTGAACCAAAACTACTTAATTTTGAGTTTAAAAAAAGGAGCGTGCACCAAAAAAAATCAAAACACGAACATCTGTGTATCGCTTTTCCACAGGGCGAATTTGTCGATATTAGTACTGGAAAATTGTGTTTATCGTGCACCCTTCTCAAAAATCAATTCTGTTCTCCAATGGTTAGAGGTTAGGGCTGAGGTCCCTGCTAAGGTGGTGTTCGTGTAGAACTGTCAATATATCCTTATCTCAACCTCCACGTGGTACTGGCTGGGATGCGAGTAACCTAAGCGAAGATCGGGTACCCAACCCCGGTGGATGCTTTGGTCGCATGCAGACTGAGAAGGTGGCCGCACGCGTCTGTTCTACAGGTCAGGGGCAGCTCAAACAGCGTCTGTCTCGCAGCGAGCAGCTGAATTTATAAAATGCTGCTCCCGCCTGCAAAGTCCAAGATGACAGCCCCATCGCGAGATTGGGTTTTTATTCTGACAACCTACTGCTCCCGGTTAATAAAATTGTTACGGAATCCGAAATAAATGACTTACCTGAAACTTTGGCGACGACTTTTAGCATGAAAACAAGGACACGAATTGGAACTTGGAACGTTTTTAACCCTTGCCCAACAAGGCAAGCTTACTCAACTTGCTAGAGAAGCTAGCCGCCTCAAGCTTGAAATTCTGGGACTGAGCAAAGTTCGTTGGCCTAATACTGGAGAACACAAGACACAATCCGTGCAAGTCCTGCTTTACTCTGGCATACGAGGAAAACATGCTACTCGGGAACGAGGAGTTGGTTTCCTGTTAAGCCCTCAGGCCTACGCGGCCCTCATTAGATGGGAACCGATAAACGAAAGAATAATCGAAGCCAAATTTAGAACACGGGTTAGAAACCTTACAATTGTCCAGAGCAGTTTTACAGTCAACTGAACAGCGTGATAGAAAAAATTTCGAAGGGTGACATTCAAATCCATTTGGGCGACTTCAACGCAAAGATTGGCTCCGACAATCAAGACCTTGAGCGCATCATGGGGCGCCATGGCCTAGGACAGATGAGCGAAAACGGAGAGAATTGTTTGGCCACAACAACATAGTGATCGGTGGATCGCTCTTCCCCCATCGACCAGCACATAAGGTCACTTGGGTATCTCGAGATGGCCGAACAAAAAATCAAATTGACCACATCTGGCGGCAATTTTGTAGAAACGATATCGTTGCCATTAGCAACAGCAGGATCTAAATAGGTTCGGTCAGCAGCAGAAACAGTTTGATTATTCAACAGAGCAAAAAGTTGGTTAGTACTCTGAATTGCTATCATAGCAACTTGCCCAGTAAACTGTACGTGAATGATTCCATCACGAGACGAAACTTTTACTATTCTTCCTTTTCTTTTTAATTGAGTTGCTTCAGCACGTATTTTCCTGGCTTCTTTCGATAGGTTTTCATTAATAAAGATTCTGTTATCGGAATCAAAACCAACATTTCGCAGTGAAAAATTACCAAAGGAAAAGTAGCGATTTAAAAATTGCTTCAAAGTAGTTTTCAATGCGAACTCGCACAGAATGGGTGGTTTTGCTCCTGGGCCTATTGGTGTTCGTGCTAATCTTTTCAACTCAACATGAGGGCAAGTATCGAAACTCAACGTAGAAGAAATGCTCTGAAATATATCGGTAAGATTTTCGCTGGTCGCATACGGTATTCCGGAGATGATAATTTCACTGCTCGTTCTGATGCGTTCGACTGTACTAGCCAACTCAACACGAACACCGTCAAGGGAACTATAAATACTTGCGATTTCGTCGGTGCAGGTCGTTTGTAATGAAGAGAATTTGGATTCCAGGGCATCGATACGGGATCCAAGCTCGCTTCGGCAGGCGTCAATGCTCGCTTGGATTAATTTTTGCGATTCGGAAATTTTAATCCACAAATCATTTAGCGATTCAACTTCGTCTTCAGTTCCCACACTATTAAGATCTTCACGAGATCGCTTCGGGTTTGTTGACATTGCACGTGTAGATTTTGACATTTTCTTCTTTCCTTTAACTGCCTTTCTGGTTTATTGTTTCTGAAGGGATTGTAAAATGGTGTCGAGCAAAACAATAAGTTGCGATATCACGCTTTATAAAAAAAACAGTTTTGCGCACTATACGATAATTTCACGCAAAGCTTTTTGTGAAAATATTTAATACACGTATTATAAAAGAGATGCACTCGTAACTTCGAATTTAAAATAGAAAAAAAACAGGCAAAACACTCGAATCAGTATGGAGCACGAGTTTAGTTCCAAACACTACACATCCCTTCAGGATTAGTTTGTTGGCCAAGTGTCCTTGGCGAGATACGACTGAGAGTTGCGCGTGTCCAACGGCGCAAGGAGAAAGTCGGATGTCGATACGATCCAGAGGTGAAAAGGGCATACGTTGAACAGCTAGAATTCCGAGCCAGACGGAACAGTCGATGAACAGTGATGTGCAAAAATCCATTTATCACGACGAGCCATGGTACTCTCGGTGAAGTTTATGGAAGAAGAAGTGAATGGATGTCGGATGAAACTTGGAGGATGGTCGATGATCGGAGTAAGGCGAAAGTCGGAATTGAGCAGGCATGTACCGGGTCAGCCAAAGCAGCCGCCCGCTTACGATATGCGGAGCTGGAAAAGGCAGTTAAACGAGCTTGTAGACGAGACAAGAGAGCCTGGACAAACTCCCTAGCTGATGAGCCGCCGCCAATGGAGATATCCGATTACTTTATGAAATTTCTCGCCATCTTAGTGGTGCAAGGAGTAATGTTAGAATGCCGCTAAAAGACCGAGCAGGTCAGTTAGTGATCGATCGAACAGATCAGCTCAAACGATGGACTGAGCACTTCGAACAACTCTTCCGAGTCACGAATACCTATGGCCAACAGAACCCGTAGCTTGAAGCGCCAACAGTATGTCGCATCAATGGCGTCAACACGGAAGCGCCCTCGCTGGCTGAAATAGAAGCGGCAATCAAATACAAGATATCTCTACGAACGAAAATTCGAATCTTTAACTCAAACGTCAAATCCGTATTGCTGTTCGGGTGCGAAACTTTGTGCGGTAACGACGCGATAACTGCAAGTATTTGTAAACCGTTGCCTGCGGAATATCCTCCGCGCTTGGTGGCCCGGCAACTGGATCTCAAATGAGGATCTTTATCGCAGGTGTCATCAAAAGGCTCTAGAAATCTAGAGGCAGACTTAGAAACTCGTGGCGGCGAAGCCTAGCCGCTGAAATCCGAACTGTCGACAAGAATCTTGACTGGGACCAAGTGAAGACGCTGGCTCCGGATCGTCAACAGTGAAGAATCGATTCTGAACCATTAACACGTTCGTCGCCACGTCACCCATATTCGGCAGACGGGTGTATTTCCTGGGGGGCCCCGTCACATCAAAAAGCAGGTGACGCTCTCTTACTTGAGTTTACCGCTCAGCTTCGCCACACGTTTCAAATATGGGAGTTCTCCCTCTTTGCTTTCTCTCTCTGAAAATTTCTTTGGGCCCGGCTAGCAAAACTACCAAAATGAGCGTGGCGACGAACGTGTTAAACCTTCTAATTCTCTCTAACAAATTGCCGCACATTACCACAAATTACCACAAACTCAATCATTGGCTACAAAATTTGTGTGATCATTGACGATGATTTTCCGTTTATCTCACTCCCCTGTGACAGGGCCTCTCAGGAAATACACCCATCACCCGAATATGGGTCCCATGGAGACGAACGTGTTGAGTAGGTAAGTAAGTGTGGGGACGACCATAGAATCAAACAATCGTCGTGGAAACATCGCATTTGTGTAGTGTAGTCTATGGCCCTCTTTACACACACGCCCATACACACGACGGCTGACCTGTTGCACTGTGCAGTCGGTAGTTAGCAAACGGCTTTCAGTGACTACCGTTTCTTCAGGAAACGCAAAAACAAGAAGAAAGTTTTTTAATATTATTTCAATGTGCTTTATTTTATTGTATTCAGATTTTATTTCAATGGCACTTAATATAATTATCGAGATCAGAGAACTGTTTTCTCGTTGTCTTGGGAATGGTCTTATTGAATGCTTTTTTCACAATTGCTCCATGAACGTTTCGGACATTTTTACAAACCTCAGCCCTTCAGTTCTAACTGCACAATTAACAACATTTCACATTGTTTCGAATAATTAACTTCAGCTAACTGATTCACACTATAAAATTTTGAAGTAAAATGTTTTACAAAATTCTCGTTCTTTTGAAACATAATTTTTTAACCTTAATACCAAGTTCTTTTTTTTTTTACAAATTATCAAATACCTTCACAAACGGTTCCATACCTTGAAGTCATCCAGGTTGTTGCACTCATTTTCCCGCCACGGTACGCATCCGATCTTCTTCAAGAAGAAACTGTCGATCACCTCCACTCGGCAATGAGGGAAAACCTCAGCCAACCCCGTCAGAGTGAAGAACTCGAGTCGCTGCCCAACGCATTCGTCCTGATGAACGGTTTCCCAGTCGGGATCGTCCGAGATTGCTCCACTGCAGGGATCTTCCTCCTCGGCCTTGAAGCGGCATCGAATCAGCTTCAGCTTTTCCAGCTTCGGGTAGCTATTCACAATCTGATGCAGCACCTGGATGTTGTTCCAGATATCTTCCAGATAGATGTGCGGCGTCGATCGGAAGCTGGAAACAATGTTGAGAATTTCTTCGTCGAATGCAATATCGCGCAGATGGAGTAGCTTAATCGTCGGTAGATATGAATATGTTCTCAGAGCAGCGATCGCAGCGTCATCCATGACACCGGAATAGACGGTATGATTGTGTAAAGCAAACTTCCGGAGCTTCGGCAGATGTCCTGCTCGGGCCATTAGAGTTGGGAAGAGCATCAGCACTTCCAATTCGGGTAGATTTAGATCTATGTTGCACGTCCACGTGGGGTAGCTAGTTGAGACCAGCAGCTGTAGAACCTGTAGTTTAACGAGGTTGTTGATGGCATGCAATGCGATCGGATGCATTTCGATGCCGTCGACGTAGAGATAAGTTAGATTTTTAGCTGCGTTGAAGATCAAATGATAGACGTACGGGAATATGTTGAGTGAGTCCCGGATACAGAGCTTCTCCAATTTACTCATGTTGTTGATTAAAGTAGGGCTGAGCTCACTGGAAAGGATCTTTTCACGTTCAAGATTACTCGGCACCCCTTGAATGCTTAGTTCTTGTAGTTTATCGAAGCTATCAATTTCCAGTGCTGAAAAAAGTTGTCTCTTATGGACGAATCTGAGGATAACTCTCTTAACTTTCGTCGAAACATGACGCAAAAGTTCAATGCTTGATTCGCTGTAACAATCGATTCTGATGCGGGACAGCTTTGGTGCCAACACGTTGAACTCGGGACGTGTCGTTTCTCGCCTGGCCTTCTTCGATCCGGGTTGATAGTTTAGTTCGGTTAGTTTTTTGTACATCAGGCGTTGATTGAAGATTTCGTTCATAGATTGTACACTCATGGCTACTCGAATTTCCTCAACACTGTTCCTAACCGTTGAAGATGCCATCAGTTGACGTGCTCGGCCACTGAACTGTTCCCATTTGGCAGCATCTTCAGAACCATCGCTGGCTAATGCTATTCTCCGAAAGGGACGCTTCATCTTTTGAAGAGCCCAGTCTGAGCTCAGAGTAGAAGGATTAACCGTTAATATCGCCCGGCTGATGTATCGATCGCTCATCAAAATATCGTTCCACCTATGATTCACCAACGATGCCGCCTTTCGATCGTCCAGTTCCAGGAAGTCAAACACGTGCTCCAGCACTTCCGGTGGCATCCTTTCGATGTTTAACGGTGAAACGCAGTTGGGGAACTCCATTTTGATTATATGTTGTTGATTCTTACCAATGCTTGGAGTGAACTGATTGAAGATTGGAAGGCGCGTGCCCATTATGAGAATGGCCAAGGTACGACTTAATGTGTGAAACCTTGCTTAAGTGTACCTGACCCATGGTTTAACTCAGTAACGATTGGGTGGAGCCGTACTCGTGATCATTTGGATAATTCCAGTACCTGAGCGTACAATATAGTCCTACCAGCAGGCAAAAGTAGGTTTAGAAATATTTGAATGGTTGTGATTTTCTTCTTCTTTTTCTTGATATTTTTCTGAAGACTTTTCATACCAGTCTCTTCATTGCATAGTCCAACATTTTCGGTTATTTTTCAATAATCCATGGGTTCCAGTTCCAATTTGAACTGAAACCTCAAACTTGGCCACAGCCAGCTATGATCTACACGCAAAATAATCTGCACATAGCAGCTACTTGAAAAGTTACATTTTTTTTAATTGATTTTCATGTTTTGCTACGAATACAGTAAGCGAAACAAGAATAGTACTACTTTGTGTTTTGCTTGTTATGCTATGAATGATTGAAAATCGTCAAAACTTTCTTCAACAATATGTTTTAAATCATTTAACGGATAAATCAAGCATAAGTTTACTTTTTTGAATGAAGCAATTGGTGTTGAGAACCAAAAATGTGAAAAAATGGTGCGGAGAAAGAATAGTACCACTTACGTTTTTTAACCAAATATCATGATTATTTCTTATAATTTACTCTGCAAAAGTGAGTATTATTAATCCTGCAAAAGTAAATATTATTATTCAATTTTGCAGAGTAAATTATAAGGAATAATACATTTTACATTTTAAGGCTTTTCCTAGTATTCCAAAGGTTTTGAAGGGGATTTGACGAGATTTTCCTCTAGCTCTAAGGAATTTGACACGTGAGATAAAATACTTCATGAAACAGTTTTTTAATGAACATGACGTGGCATATGGTGTTCCGTTTTCGTGCATCGTTTTCGGTCTCAAATTACACGAATTTTTCTTGCTGTGTACATAAGAAGCGCTCAAAACATTACTGTATTCACCAGCTCCAACAATCAAAAAAGGTCTTCAAAGAAAACTAATGGATAAATTCCCGTCAAGTTTGGCGACAAATATGACTGCAATTGCCCACTCGAATACTGTCATCCAAATTGATTCACTGCTCTGCCAAATGGCAGTTGAGTGCGCAATTCGATTCGCCCCAATTTACATTCATTCCAAATAATAATTCCAAACTCGAGCCAAGCAAGTTTATTCTTTTCTCATTTGCCTCCAAACCAAAAAAAAGTTTCAATAAATCATAATCTTCGTACGCTTAGTTGGTGTCTTTGAGTCGAAAAGTGACGAGTTCTTCTGTACTCCCACAACACTGTTGCCTGGATTCAAAAATCAGAGACAACGGCAGAGCCCCCCTCTGGATTCGAAACGAAAGTAGTTTGATTTCTATTGAACTCCGCTAGGTTGCACTAGTTGAACATGCTCTTGGAAAGGGATCATGCGCATTGAAGTTCCCACCGCAAGCAAAGAACATCACCTATTCACCACTTGGAAACTTCGAACTTATGTCGACACTACATTTAATTCCCATTTCTGGGACGGTTTTGTGTCGAAACAAACGCATCGAATCGCTGAACTCGATTTTTTTTTCGAGCGCCTAGCCTTAAATCGACAATTTATCAAATAATCAAAGAGCAGAATCTAAAATCGAATTTAAGAATAGGGACAGCTAAAGGACGATTCAGAATTGTGAACACTGCTCTTTGAACTTGGAATAAAAGGTTTGTTCACGAAACCAATTAAAAAAAAAAACAATAATATAATATAATCACATCGTTTTTCTAATAGTGAAAGCATTGTTTAGCCTCCAAAATAAAACAAAACCTTGCTCGACTATGAAGTTTAATATGCTACACTTTCACCGTTAACATGAAAGTTTTTTTGCTTTATTCTCCATCACTTCTTCAAATTGAAAAGAAAACCTCTCTCCTGAGCATTGATGTGAAACAAGACTACGAAGACGATAATTGATTTTTTGTTTTTTTTTCTGGGATTTCATCACTCTCGTGTTATTAATCCCCTCCTAAAGATTATAAGTTGGAGGCAAAGTCGCAACACGATTAAAATTAATTGTGTTTTAATTGTTCCATTGAGCGTCACTTTCGTTCTTACGGAAGTTTATTTACACGATTGTGATAAGTAGTAGGCTGAGAATTTTCGGTCATCAGCTTGAGCGGAGCGAGTTTGTTTGTCGATGATGATTGTTTTGGTCCAACAATCAGGCATCTAGATTTCATGGCATGCTACTATTCTCGAGTTTTACGAATTTTCTATTCTGCCATTAATACGGTTGAATGTTGAGTGGAAATGACTACAATAACAAATTTTTCTGAAAGTACCGAATTGACAAAAATTTAAAAAAAAATTACATTACGGAGCAGCGCGTGGACATAAAAGTTAGATTTTTTACCGCATCCTCTTCCTTGGACAAACGTCCCATTTAACCGGAGGTTGGGATATCACTTAAGGAACGAACTTATAAGTTCACTCACATAGAGCTGTACAAAAGATCCGTGGAACTTTTTTGCTATTCAAAATGCAATTTGCAGGTCCATGGAACTTCATTCTCTATTAAGTTAAGCCAGTATTGGTTTCTATTTTTGGGAACGTTAAAGTTGGTATGAAGAAAATCAATCTACTTGTTACGGACTTCCGATTTTTCATCATCAAGTAGCTTTCAAAGGGTTGCAAGTCTTTTTGTACAGTTCAATAGTTCGCAATCAATCTCTGTTGTACCCCTTTTTAAACTTGATTTTAATTAGTTCCAACGGGCGTTTCAAAGCAACCTTGCAGCACTGATCACACTGACATGACACTAAGAACTGATTTTTTTTAAATCAAATTTTTCGGGTTCGCAATATCGACGGTAGGTGGCGAACCGGCAAAATTTGACAAAAAATGCCATGTTGAAAAAATGGACCTGTTTAGCACGATTTTATCGTAGAAATAATCACCTTTTTTTTGAAAGTTGGGTGGCATTTTCTAACAGGGTTAGCATTTTTTCAAATCGATCGATGCGCACACTGGATTTGATATTGCGTACTGTTGGAAAAATTATCCAACAAACGAAATCGAGTGTCCAGTCAGTATGGTCAGTGTTTGCAGCATAGGAATTTTGAAATAGATTTAAAGGCTTAATTCTACTTTTTTTTCGAATTTCAACCCGTATTTGCAAAAACAAACACATCGTTACTTGAAAAACGACTATGTGAAGTATACATTTAGTTCCGGATTTTTTGTGTATTGTTTATAAAAATGTGTGTTTTTTTAAATTGGTAAGCAGTTGTTTAGCAATTTATGCGAGCTTTCTGTGAACTTCAAAGTTCTTTAAGCTACTAAAAAATTTAGCTGAAAAGAAGTCGTATTAGAATACACGATTGAGCTGATCAAAGCAGGCAGAGGAAGGTTTTCCGATTTTTTGATTTCTTGGGGTGGATTTTCAGATTAACCCACCAAGTTTTTGTAGACAGTAAGCTGTGAGAAGTGAAAAATGAGAGAACTGAGTCGAGCATTTAGACGTGAAACGTGAAATGTTATCTGACGGCTTATGCCTCACGACAAACGTCTCACTTCTCACGTCACACATCCCACTTCTCACTCACCATTTCATTCATCTCATGTTTCAGATTTCACTTTCTCTGGTCTCAAGTGTCAGATATAAGGTGTTTTTTTTTTTATAACTGAGACGGTAAAGTCGAAGAAAAAAAAAGAATTACTCAAACGTTGTTTGGAAAAAATAAAAGATAAATTTTGGACTAAAACGAAATTTTTTAGAACCTACACTCAGCCGAAAAAGGAACGTTAAATTTACCTGGATCTTCACGTAGCCACTCGTTACGTGAATTTTTGCTTGGTTTACGTGAAGCACTTAGGAGTTAATAAAAAATCACTTGATCCTTACGTGAAATTCATATAGTTGAATGCTGTCAAAATAAAGACACATTCGATTTACGTGAGAATCCAGTGATCCGTCAAGTACAGAGGGATTTTGTGCATTCTATGTGATGTTCACGTAAGCCTGAATGGCTCATTCACGTAAAACCTGTGTGAAGGAATACAGTTTTCAATATGGCGCGGATCCGACAGTTGGTGCATGAAGACAAACAAATCTGAGTGATGGAAAAGCTGATATTTATTTCGTAAGTAATAATGTTTTGTTGTGTGATAGCTATTTACATTTTTCATATTTTTTTAACAGGATTAAAAATTGAGGCAGCGGACAGGGCTAAGCACTCGTCAAAGCAGCTAAACAAATGCCAAATTTTGTGTTTAATAATTTGAATGAAGTGAAAAGTGAAAAGTGACTGAAAATGGAAAATGCATATGTTACGCAAGGGCAAGCGCAATTTTGCCGAACAATAAAGATGACTATCAAAATCAAAACATATTAGTTAAAATATCCGAAAAAACTCCCTACGTTAATAAGACAATGAAATCTACGTGAAATACATGTAGCAGAACAAATCCCTTACCACATTCGATCTACGTTGATTTCATATACAACTTATATGAAAATTACGTGAAATCCGCTTGCTGCGCGAGCTCTGTTAGCTACCTGAAATTCACGTAAGTTCCACGTGATTTTCATGGTGGCAAAAATCCATGTACATTTTCACGCAGCGTTCATGTGAAAAGTTTTTTCGGTGTATGGTCATCCGACACGAGCGTGCACGCGAGCGATTCCCTGGATCGGATCGATTTCACAACCGGACCGATAATTGTCAAAATAATGGTTGTCAATTCAAAAACGTCTGGTATTTGTCCGCATTCTGTTCGGTTTTCCTGATCATGTCTCCGCTGCCATGCTAAAAGTGCAGTTGACAGAAATCTAAATCGATCAGTTCGAATTGATTCGGTTTCGGTTCGAATTTTGTCAGTTTGTCTTGGCTGGACTGTCATTCGAAAACGATTTGAAACGTTCTTGCAATATGTTTTATTATTATCGGTTCTGTCGGCTTGTGCGTGCGTGCACGACGAGTCAAATCAAATCCAGGTGCTACGTTGAGTGTTGTTTGACCGAGTTCCGGCAGCAACAGTACCAGGGGGACCAGGGTCCCGAACGTCCAACCTGATTAAATTTTATGAAAAATTTTTAGCCAAGAAACAAAGTGTCATCAAAATGATTTAAAACTTCATGATTACAATGATACAAATAAATAAAAACAAATTTCAACATGATGGCAATTCGTTCGAAATTGTACCAATTTTTGTTTGAACTGATTTTTATGCAAAATCGGGCCAACTTGGTTCGAAAATAAACTGATTTTCGTCCGAAAACGGTCGGGATTGGAACAGAAAACGAACTGATTGCTTTGACAGCTCACTCGCAAAAACTTATCGTCGTTAGGAAAGATGTGTCACCAGGGCACTGAATCCGTGCGAATTTTGTCCGTTTTCTTGTCTGTTTAAACCGACTCACCGGTTGATCGGACAAAATTCTGACCGATTTAAGTCCGATTTTTCGATCCGGGTCAGTCAGTCAGTTACACTAAACTTCGAAAATACTCAAACTTAAGAACTTTCTCCACCAACCCGAATGGAATTCCCTCCCTACAGATTTGGCTTAGTCCAAAGTTGAGCTCTTTTAAGAGAACTCATCCCCCAAAATCTGATACCGCAATAAAAATCGAGGCCTAAAACAGAAAAAAAAAACAACAGGTATGGGAATCAAGCCCATACCAGCTCTGCAGTGACGTTGCGATTACCATCTCAGGATGCTAACCGATCGGCCACCAATACTTTGTCTGCACGGTCGGCTACATCAACATAAAAGTTATATCACTGATAAGCTGATTTCATTCCCCCTGTGTAGGAGAAAAATATTCATCGCCCAGAGCTCCTGGCGCCAACTAGCTCATCATACCCTAAGCTTCGTTTCCCGATCACGTAATGATACCAATAGCTGAATTTCGGTTTTTCATAAATCATTCAAATTTCATTTGGCAATTCGAAAATATTTTTTATGAAGTGTTATGTAACTCAGTAAGTTTAAATTTTAGTTTCAATACTTCGGATCAATTCCATTCTTATTGCAGAAGAGTGAATGAATTTTTAAAAATTTTATCCCCAGGGGAAATTTGAAGAAATTTCAGATGACCTAAAAAGTATATTCTCTAATAAAATGTCTAGGCTAAATCGTTTACCAGAAGATCCTTTTTTAAAGGACTTCGATTTTCCCCTCAATAAAACAAAGAACATTTTCGCTTTGAAAGTCTTTAAATCTAAAACTTTTATTCATTTGCTAAAATTAATTCTTAAAAACTGTTCAACTTTAATTAATTTATATAATAAAATTATTTTTTAAATTTTAGTATCCTATTATTTGGAAAAATATTTTTGAAATATAAAGAATTGATTTCCATACGTAGGCACGTTTCAAATTTTGTTCCTCAAATTTCAAAGCCCAATAAATCCATTACATTTCTACAATCGGGCCCTTTTTTCACTGGGAGGAAAACATAACAAAAATTGAACACCATAGCAACTTATACTTTTGCACCCAGAAAAAATGAAGCAGGCTAAAAATTCTAGATAATGAAATTTCTATTTATTTTTCTACGTGTCATTAGAACACGTGGAGTAAGTTTTGAATGCTAGCGCTCCATCACAACCAGTGTATTAATCACTTACTAAGAAGTTAAGACACGAACCTTTGGTAGATGGAAAAGTGGTGCAGAGTTATATCAGTTTATTAGTGGTTATATATCCTTAGAGCAAGTTCACTGGTGTTGGGAAAAAGTGGTAGAAATTCCCATGCCAAAACATTTTTAAAATCTGTGGACTTCTAGTTTTTTTACAACACGTGTTGTATTTTCGCATGCTTAGATGCAAAAATAGCAATATTTCTATCACATACGACTGAAATAGAAACAGTGTTGTAAAAAAATACAACGCCCCAAGATCTTGAAAACATTTTTGCATGGTAAAATTTTCAAAATGTCAAAATTTCTACCACTTTTTCCCAACACCAGTGAACTTGCTCTTAAGGGGGGGTAGGGTCTAACGGCTATAAAAAAACACCATTTTCACGATTTTTTTCTAGAGCTATCGTTCAAACAAATATTTTAAAATTTTTTGCATTATACAAAGCATTGTTAAAAGAACATTTAGTAATTTTTTCGTAGAAAAATATTGAAAAATGAGCCGGTGACGGAGCACTTTCGAGGATGCCTTTTAGAAAACAGGATTTGCGGTGGACACTGTTGTCGTACTTAAGAGCCATTTCTTCAAATTCCGTTTATATTTTTTTTCATTGATGCCAACAATCACTTGCCATTACCTTTCGTTGCAACATTCGTTAACAGAATGATGAACGTAACCTTTTCCGTTCTCACGCGTTCCGAAGTCGCTCTCTTTCATTCTAATGCTTTCTCACTTTCTCATTTTCAAGCTTCTACACGCTTAAAAGATTTTGAAGTTCAACTCTTAGAATAAATTCATTAATATTATTTACTAGCATGATTCAATTATATCTTTCTTTTAATTTCTTCACACTCGATTCTATTCACTACAACTGTATCTCAGCACAGAATCATCTGAAGTCAAAAAATCAGAGCAAAATATTTTTAATAGATGTTTTTCTAGACCCCAACGTTTTTATTTAACTTAAAAAAAATTTTATGAAATTTTCGTGGCTGTTTGAAGTAAAAACTACAATTTTTTTCACCTGTAAAATCTCCCCAAAGTAAAAAAAAAAACAAAAAAGAAAAACGTTGGGGCCTGGTATTTTATATGTAGAAAATATGTTCCAAATTTGAAAAGAACCAGAAAAACGCGTTTGAAGTTTCTGCTCTTGCTTTCTTGCAGTATTAGATAGGAGGAGATAAAGGCCTATAATTTCTACAGTTTTGCTTCAATTGACTTGAAAATTTGACACAACATTCTTGAAATGTTTTACAATAAGAAAACAAAAAATCGATTTTTTTAAAGTGTTAGACCCTACCCCCCCCCCCCCCCTTAAAATAAAGCAGGAATCAAAACTATCCTCCAACAAAACAGTTTTCCGCTTTGAACTTACCCCACCCCCCAAATCTAAATCTATCAAGACAGAGGTTACAGAATTAGGTTTGCTCACAATAAAAACCCCCAAAAAATCAGTTCTCCGCTTGATGGACAAGTTGGGAGTATTGACATGCAAGCATTTTTTCACAAATTTAAGTTGTCAATATTGAACTTAGGTTTGTGTGGTGGGAGTTCCCAAGTTTGGGTATTTTTGATTTTCTGTGTAGTGCGAGTGAGTAAGCGATTCAAATGGTACAAAACCCCGGATCGGAACGAATATTGAAACCGGACAGATTACTGTCAAACTATTAGTTGTCAGTTTGAATCTATCCGGTTTCCCTTCGAATTCTGTTGGATTTCCTGACGATTTCTCCGCTGCCATACAATGACAGGTATCGAGATCGATAAGTTCGGATTTGCTTCGAATTCTGTCAGTTTTGCTTGACGAGCCTGTCATTCAAAAATGATCGGTTTTGTTTTGTTTTTCTTTGTAGCACGTAGCGTTTTTGTTTCCGGTCAAATTATTTAATTCGACACCTGTTAGCAAATTAAGCAGCTGGCCTTTAAGGCTCACCACAGTCTGCTAGAAACGCGTTCAATTTGCTGAAACAAGGTGATGGACGAACAGCTGGGGGAGCTTCGGTCACAATTTCATGGGACCATTCTTTAATTCACTGTTCTGATAGTAGCGGAATCTGAATCTGAGACAGGAGTAAAACCCCGGCAGTGAAACATCAACCCTCAGGAAATTGCCGGTTTACAAGCAGTTCTTCTAGTGATTCAAGCTGCAGCTAACCAGGACGAAGTTGCACTTTGCGAACATCCCAATTGGGCACCTCTGCATTGTATCCCCCTTATGCAGAACACTCGCAGCGCTAGGAAAAAGCAAAGAGACTTCAGCTTTGGACAACCTTGAAGCTTCTCAAATAATGACCACCATCCCAACGACCAGCAGTTGCGGTAATCGTGGAATAGAATCCGAACTGGAGGAAATCGAATCGAGAAACGAAACCTTCCCACTGACTCTGGGAATGCTGGATCTCCTCTACACGCTGTGCGAAACAGGAATAACGAAAACTCTAGGGGCAGGTCCCCGTGAACCCGTCCTCGATAGCTACATAACTTTCATCATCGATGCAGTCTTCCTATGCTTTTACAATCGTAACTATAAAGATGTCAAATGCGAAAAGTGTGAAAAAAATGTTTTACCAAATCGCCTTTGATAAATCGCCTTTGAAGTACGTTTTAACACAATGCTTACGTTACAGCATGGTATGCAGATACATATGGAATTGGTTCATTTGAACATGAAACACCCGTGTGATATCTGCGGCAAGGTGCTAACGGCCAAGAAACTGTTAGTCAATGCGGCTGCACGATGAATCAGCTCTTAGGAGGTGTCCCTATTGCCCCAAGGAATCGAATTGAAACATCAAATCATTTTTCCCGAGATACATCAGTTATCACTACGCGCTGAAAAAGGGTAACAAACTGTGGAATCAGGTAAGCTAGATAGATTAAATTTGTATTTCAAAATCAGCTTTCTAGCATCTGCCAAGTGATATATACATTGTCTGTTTCAGAAACCTTACATAATGTTCTAAGCAACTATCGATGTGTTATTTAACTTTTGACTGGATCTTTAGAAAAAAAAAACTCAAGAGTTATTTTAAAAAAGAAAAATCAAATTTTAAGTTGCTACACTTCCGGAAACACTCATAACACAGGATATTCACAGGAGGGCATTTGGATTACCGTCTTGGATTTGATTTGCACAACACCATTACCTCAAGGCTTAATTACAGTTCGGGTGAGTTAGCATGAAAAATCAACAGTTCTAAGAAGAGGTTTTAAAAGCGAGGCCGTTTGTAATTCATGTTTCAACCATTCCCATCGATTTTATCATATTACTTGGCCTCGATTCTATTATATTACTTAGCCTCGATTCACATGTTGAGTTATGTCGAAAAAAGATTATTTCGTGTTTGTTTTCACGCGAACTGTAAAAAAAACGTTTTTACTAATCAATAAGGTAATACCGTATAATTAATTTTAAAATTAACATATAAAGGATAAATTTTATAGATAATTCATCTAACAATTCTCTAAAAAAACATCGACAGCTGTTTTCAAAATATTCCGTACAGCCCGGTCAGCATCAGCTCGTAACTCTGTGTCGTGTTAGTCGTTTTGTCGTCACTTTTAGATTCTTGGCCCTGAACAAATGCGCCGGGGCCTTTCGTATGTTGTGGGCCGTGATGTTTGTTGATGTGAAATTTAAGGCCCCCATTATTGGTGTACCTTTTCAGACAATGGGGGCACTGTTTGAGCTTCGATACGTCGTGCAATCGTTTGTGATCGGTCAATTTTGATCTGCTAGTCAATTTTTTGTTACACTCATCACACTCGTATACGGTTATAATGTTTTCATGTATCTGCCTCACGGGATTTCGCAGCTCGGTCTGTAACAACGGAAAACATTGTTCCTGTAGTATTTTGATCAGAATAAAGTGTTTATATTATAGATTATTCGATACCTACCCGCAGATAGAAACATTTGTCACATTGATCGCACTTGATATCCTTTTGTTTCAGATGAAATCTCATGTGAATTCGGAGTGCAGCAGGACTGGAAGAATTTTTACCGCATATGATGCAAACCGTTGAGCCGGAGAATTCATCTAATGATTTGGACAAACTGGTCGATCCACCTTGCTGCTGGATTCGCCTGTGATTCATCAGGTGATATCGGAGATCGTACTTTATTTGAAATCACTGTACCAAATACAGATATCACAAAAAGGGAACTCTTATGGGCCTTTCCCGGCCGACAGGTGCTCAACCGAGGGACAAAACCTAAATCTAGCAAAAGCAGGAAGTTTCGTCCCGTCAAGTTGGTGGTCAGATAAACGAATCGGAAGAAGCAACCACAATCATTTCCCGCATCCGGTCCGATTTACCTTGCCTGATTTATCGACGCGACATAGAAGTTTTTCTGTTGACGATCACCGTAACTGCGAGCTGAACAACGTGAAAATCCTTTCGCAGCAGGAATCCGACCTCGGGGTAATAAGTGCCAACGCCTTCGACGGGATGAACCACGTCGATACGCTCAGCATACTGAACAAGATTGATGCAATCCAGGAGCTCAACATCACCCACTCGCACCACATTAGGACGCTCGAGCTGGTGGGTGCTAGAAGCAACAGAAGCAGGCAGTATAAGCCTGGAGGGCATCGGGATGTTGCATGTGAAAGGTAATTACTTCACCTGCGGCTGTCACATCCACACCCTGCTTGATATCCCCCTGGCCATCGCCGTTGGAGGTAAACGGTTCTTGGGTCGCCGCAGATCTAACCAAAATCAGCGTCAGCGACAAACCACCAGCAGCAGCATATTCCGGCTGTTTGTGATTCTGGGCCAGCCGTAAGTTTTTTTGTAGCATCCGGCCATTAATGTTATGTACATGTACATGGTGTCGTTTTGTTTAAACCAGTTTGCCTGGGTCAAGCTCGTAACGTTCGCTTCAAGATTTTCCCCACCCTGCCGGTTCAGGCCGACGGGAAACCCTGGATGCAGACACCTTGTGATATAAGTATCGGTCACTCAGGGCAGGCCACCATACTTAGAAAAGTTACGGGTTGATGGCGCGTACGCTCGCATTTGTTTTCGCAGAACTTTCGACAAAAAGACGCCCAACAATGGCAACGATCCTTATTCGATCGATTTGTCCGATACTGATAACAATGTTAAATTGGTGGCGTCCCCGGATACATCGCTTTCACCGGTTAAGCGTTCTCCAGTAGCAGGGACGCAACTATGCGGAACCGTCCCACGTCCGATTGTGACAGCGGGGGCTCCCGGAGGAGCAGGTGTAAGAACTACACCGAACAATGCGATGAGTAAACCTGCCGGTGCTGTTCAACGATCTGTATCGTCCCTTAGCACTGTGCCCGACAGCAGTCCAAAATCATAAACAAAATTCCAGCGCATTATAAATTTTTTTTTTCTAAATATTGTATATATTGCCAAAAACAAAATTATTAAAATTATCCATAGAAATAATGTTGTTTTATTTCCAAAAATTTGGAATCGGAACAAAAATTGACATCAGGGCAGAAAAACAACAGGGCAAAGCGTTCGGATTTTTTGTCCGATTTCGATCGGAAAACCGTCAAATTTTGATGGGAAAACCATCTGATTTTGGTAGGAAATCTAACCGATTTCCGTCTTGAAACGACCCGGTTGTTTTGACAGCTCACTCGCAAAAACTTATCGTCGTCAGGAAAGTTGTGTCACCAGGGCACTGAATTCGTCGGAAATCGGTTGGATTTCTCGTCAGAATTCTAACCGATTCACGGGTTGAACAGACCGAAATCAATTCGATTTCGGTTCGTTTTTCCGATCCGAGACGTAGTAGATCCGGTTGGATGAAGTCAAGTGGCCTGTCAGCGCCGCTGTGGCAGACCGGAACAGTCTGCACATTTGGCGACCGTGTCAGGAGTTTGATCATCGAATTGTAGTTTTTTACCAAAATAAAAAAAAATAACCACCTACAAAGTTACACACAAGCTCAAAAAATTTTACCATTTATTAGTTGAAAAAATATTAAGGAGTTTGAAAAAAAAAATTGTTTCAATTTTAGTCGTTTTTACATCTTTTCTCATTCGCGACTTATGTCCACGATGCAGCTGACAGACAGTCATTGAAAAACTTATCCGGTACAACTGTGATCGATGTTAACTCTTGGGCTCGAACTCGCGAACATCGGCTCAGGAAGCAACTGACTTGCCATCTGAGCTGTATCACAAGCTGAGATTAAAAAGAAAAAGTGAACAAAGTGGTTAAATTTTATTCTGGATGAAAAATAGAAAGACCATTAAATGAAACAAGGAAACAGGTAGATGTATTTAAAACAGAATCACCAGAGCGAGTACTCGCTAACTTTCAGCTACTCAGTTCAGAGTGACGGTTACTCAGTTGTCGCCAAAACCGCACTTACTCAGTTCTGATTAAACGGCCTGACTAACTACTCTTTTCGCGACTTCTGAGTCGGGGTTACTCAAAATGCGTGAATTCTTTCGGATCGGTTTTTGACCGGATTTTTAATGCTGGGAAAGTAAAAATCTGTATAATTGTTGGAAAAATGATGAATTTGTTGATTCAATAAATAACAAGTCGAAATATTGCATATAAATCTTTATTTATTAAAGAAAATCTAAATTTTAAACCATTTCTTTTTTCTGTTTGTCCCCAGCCGGGTAACGCCTCCTGCGGGATCTATTCTGCGTTACCGGAATGGGAAACGTTTTTTTTAACCAACAAAACAAAAGCATGCCTAATTTTTTTTTCCAGGATGATGTTTTTGTTTGTTTCTGGGCCGTCGGATGCAACGCACTCCGACGGATGTTTTATGATGCCCCTCGGATTTGACAAAAAATCATCGCAATTCCCTGTAAAATTATCAAAAGCACGTTATGATTATTAGATTACCGTTAAAAATATACACTTACCATATAAATTTCCCAATTCCTTGTAGTCGAAAACAAAAAAAAAACCGACTGCCTCGCAGAAACTGATCCAAGTTTACTCAGTTGTAGTCTTCAAGCACTCGAATTGGCTGAGTGCCAATTTTCGAGTCGTCTGAGTAGCCGTTACTCGGAAAGACTGAGTCATTTTTGATCAAGCGACGGCTGCGCCATACAAAAGGCGACTGAGTAAAATGGAGTCGAGCTAAGCGAGTAAGGAAGACTGCTTGGTACGATATCATTTTTCAAGCGAATTGAGAGGACAGCTCGGCATAAATGAAAAAGAAATCACCGAGAAGCGAGTTAAGAGGACAGCTTGATGAGAAAGAAAACACAAACGAATTCAGCTTGGCATAAATTATATACAAAAGAAAAACTTTGAAGCCAGTTGTGATGGCTGCTGGGTGAAGATGAAAACTCTAGCGGGTTGTAAGGACAGCATGAAGGAGATAATTAAAAAAATATCAGATTTGGCAGCAGTATGTGGTATAAAAAATGCCGCGAAGGAAGTAAGAAGGATACCTTGGAGTGAATGAAAACTCAAGGGAATCGAAAAGAAATTACGAAACAAGCTTTAAAAAATTAATTGAAAAGAGTTGTGATGAAATTTTGGAATTTAAACTGAAGTGGATTGAGAGGATGGCTTGAATATTCATAGGCGAGTTAAGAAAGTAGTCTAAAGGTATTGATAAAAAATCAAGCAAAATGAGAGATCAGCTTAAAAATTCGTAGTCGAGTCGAGATGGCAGCCTGAACGTGTTGAAATTACAGAAGAATTCGAAAGAGAAAGTTATTCTCTCAGAACTTGAAATTGTACCACTGATCACACTGTCAGGACATTTATAAGAAAAATTCAACCATTTTCAGGCTAATTTTTTTGTCAAATTTTGCAGGTTCGCAACACCGACGGTAGGTGGCGAACCTACCATTTTTCCGATACAAATGACTTGTAGGAAAAATGTTTGTGATTAGCCCGATTTTACCGTAAGATTTGCCAATTTTTTTAAAGATGGGTGGCACTTTCTAACTGGCACAGCATTTCTTCAAATCGTTCGATGCGCACTCTGGAATCGATACTGCGTACTGTTGGAAAAATTATCCAACAATCGAAATCGAGTGTTGAGTGGTTAGTGATTGTATTGTGATTGATTCGAGAAAACACCTAATTTTTTTTCTTATTCAAATACAAGTGAAGTTATTATTTTGCTCTCAAATATTGGTTCATGTTTTATCTCACGATCATTTAATGCGAATCCTTTAAATATTTGAAAAGTTTATTTAAAAAAATTGCGAAAATATGTATCGCAGTAAAATGTCCTACAGATAAACTTCATGGCGTTTTCAATAAAGTTCAATATTTGTATACTAAGCATGAATTTATTTTCGGAGTTTCTTGATGTTAAAGTTCAAGTTGATCAAAGTAAAGGATTTTCCAATTCAATTCAATTTTGGACAGAGCTAAAATGTGTAATCATAACATTGTGTCACAGTTTTTTAGATTATGTTTACCGTGTTCTAAGTTCATAAAACTTCATCAAAATTAATCAAGCAAATTGAAAACAATGGTTGGTCGACAAGGCTTTGATACGAGAAGAGTGACCTTATTCTATAGGAAGAAATATGGAGAAATTTTTTTTTTTATAAATTTCTGAGATACTTCGTGTGACCGTGAACAAATTATCAAGAATAAATTTCTTCTAAAATGAACCATTTTAGACTTTTTATTTCCGCACAATTCCAGTGGGTCATCTAAGAAATAGAGTCTGAATATTCTGAGATATTACCTACCTACCTAAGGGTCCAGCGCCGATTGACCGGCGCATAGGGCTGAGATAAAAGATCTCCACTGATGGCGATCCGAAGCCAGCGTCTTCACTAGCTGCCAGCCAAGGTTCTCGTCAACTGTGCGGATTTCAGCGGCTAGACTTCGCCGCCACGAGCTTTTGGGCCTGCCTCTTCTTCGATGCCCATCTGGATTCCAGTCAAGCGCCTCTCTGCAAATCTCGTTTTCATCTCTTCGCAGCGTGTGCCCAATCCATCTCCACTTACGTTCCCGAATCTCGATATCTAGCGCCTTTTGATGACACCGGCGATGAAGTTCAACGTTTGAGATCCAGTTGCCAGGCCACCAAGCGCGGATGATGTTCCGCAGGCAGCGATTCACAAAAACTTGCAGTTTTCGCGTCGTCACCGCATATGTGCACCAAGTTTCACACCCGTACAGCAATACGGATTTGACGTTTGAGTTGAAGATTCGGATCTTAGTTCGTAGAGAGATCTGGCGTGACCGCCAGATGTTTCGGAGACTCGCAAACGCAAATCGGGCTTTTCTGATCCGGGTTTCGATGTCCTTCTTGGTACCACCATCAGGCGTAATCTGGCTACCAAGATACTGGAAGCACTCCAATGTCTCAACCTGTTGTCCAGCTACCACGAAATTGGAACGATTTTCTGTATTGATTTCCATCGACTTGGTCTTTCCGACATTGATTTTGAGACCTGCTGCCTTGGAGCTTTCGGTGAGGTCGTGGAGTTTGCTCTGCATGTCTTGTTGTGTTTGGGCGAGCAAAACAATGTCGTCTGCCAGGTCAAGGTCGTTCAGTTGCTCCATGGTTGAAGGATTCCACGGCAATCCTCGGTTTGGTCTACAGTCAATCGATCCAGTCAAGATCTCATCCATTACGATGAGAAAAAGCAGCGGTGACAAAATACATCCTTGTCTCACTCCAGCAGTTACCGGGATTGGTTCGGACAAGACACCGTCGTGTAAGACCTTGCACGAAAATGCCTCGTACTGTGCTTCGATGAGATGGACTAGTTTCTCTGGGACCCCTCGTCGTCTAAGAGCAGCCCAGATGTTTTCGTGGTTCAGTCGGTCAAATGCTTTTTCGAAATCAACGAACACCAGCAGAAGAGAGTCCTGGAATTCGTTGATTTGTTCCAGTATTTCGTAGCGTTGTGATGTGGTCCACACATGATCGTCCGGATCGGAATCCAGCTTGTTGCCGTCGGAGTGTAGCGTCGATTTTCTCCTGGATCCTGTTAAGGATCACATTGCAGAGTACTTTGAGGGTTGTACAGATCAAAGTTATGCCACGCCAGTTACCGCACTCTGTTAGGTCTCCTTTCTTTGGGACCTTTACGAGGATACCCTGCATCCAGTCGGCCGGGAATGTTGCAGTATCCCAAATGTCAGCGAAAAGACGGTGCAACATTTGTGCTGACAAGGCAGGGTCGGCTTTGAGCATTTCAGCAGGAATGCAATCGATTCCAGGCGCTTTGTTGGATTTCATGTCCTTGATTGCCGCTTCTATTTCAGCCAGCGAGGGCGCTTCCGAGTTGACGCCATTAATGCGACTTACTGTGGGCGCCTCGAGATGCGGGTTCTGTTGTCCATTGCTGTTTGTAACTCGGAAAAGTTGATCAAAATGCTCAGTCCAACGCTTGAGCTGATCTGTTCGATCTGTCAGCAGCTGACTGTCGTAACCGGTGGTTCCGGATGACCCTCTGCTCCCCTTTCTTTCGAACTTCCATCGATTTTTCGCCTTCAAGAGTCACTACACCACATCCGTTCTTTACCACAATATCGTTCAAACTGATTTTTTTCATTATACTCTCTTTCAGAATCAGCAATTTTCTGTCTCTTTTTCTCAAAGCACCTCATTTTTTTATCACTGGGTATCTGTTCTCTATTCCACTGATATAAATCATCAGTTTGTTTTCATCCTACAAATTAGAACATTTTCCTGATCAGATTATTTAATTATATATTATTTATCACTTCTATTCACTACACTGACCTGCTCGGTTTTTCAGCGGCATTCTTGCATTAGTCCTTGCACCACTAAGGCGGCGAGAAATATCATATAATAATCGGATATCTCCAATGGCGGCGGCTCTTTCTCCCTCTTCGGCTAGGGAGTTTGTCCAGGCTCTCTTGTCTCGTCTACAAGCTCGTTTAACTGCCTTTTCCAGCTCCGCATATCGTAAGCGGGCGGCTGCTTTGGCTGACCCGGTACATGCCTGCTCAATTCCGACTTTCGCCTTTCTCTGATCATCGATCATCCTCCAGGTTTCATTCTGAGATATTCTTTCCAATAAAATATGCGAAAATAACTGATGTATGTAAGTGCAATGAGCTGTGAATAATGACGACACAAAAAAAAGTGTGGCATAAAAAAAAATCGGACTTCCTACATGGTCATAAAAAACGCAAAACTTAGCTCAGGCTAAATCCAAAAATAGGATCCATAGCCCATATGAAGTGCATGAAGTGAAGTGCTTGCGCATGATGACGTATCGTTACGCAAGTGCGATGCGAGAATTTATGCCCCATCGTTTGATCCGGTCTTAAGTATTGTGGATGGTCTTGTGCCCAAGATACATTTGTGAATTTCGAATTTTGCTTGCCCCGTATTCGACTGATATTTATGAGAGCATAAAGCAAAATTACACCAAACCGGAACGAAATGAGAATACGGAATTGCAATAATCAGATGCATCGTTCGTTTCACACATCATAACCATTGATTGATTGAATTACTTCTATGGAGATTCCTTAGGGTAGCAATCTTGCCCGCCTTCTTTTCATTGTTATGGTTGTTATGTAAATCTTAGAAAGTATCTATCTATAACAGAAAAATTCAAATTCGGTTTAAAACCGACTCACAAGTTGATAACAGCTATTTAATTAGAAGAAGATGTAGTAGATAAAACGACTTCAATCAAAAATATATTTTCTTAGGTGAATAAGGATATTCCCTGTAACTATCACTGTTCGGTACATCAACCTCCATAAACTTTTAATCGGTTCCGTTCTCGAAATGGAAGACATCGGTCGAGACGAACAAAAAAATGTCAACTTTAACACTGGTATTAACTTGCAAGGGATAGAATAACCATCTTCATCAAAGCAGGCGACACTTGTGGTCCAAGTTGTGGAATTTATTTTCCGTAGCTTGCTGTGAAAGCTTCATTTGTGGTCGGTTAGAAGGCAACGATCCCTGATAGTCTCTGCGTTTGTAGTTTTGAGCCAGCACAAGTTGCAAACGATAAACGAGTTAATTTCTTGAAAGTAATGTCTTCGAAGAAATAACTAAGAAGTCTTCCAAAAACTAGTTTTTGGTACGAGTCTTTCGCATTTCCTTCCAAAACGACCAGAAGGTAGAAAAAATGACTTCTTTTCCTTTGATGTTGTCCGCTCATTGACACCTTAGTATTCATTTCACAAATTTATACAATCAGTAGAAGATAATGATCATTCCTTCACCCAACAGACAACAAACATTTCGTTTGTTTTCATTCATCAAACAACCGAATCTTTCGGTCCGATAAAAATGCTGATTGCTGTGTATTTTTCTTCTTATCTGGGTCACTGGGTAAAAATCTTGGGTTGGAGCTGCTTAATTAATTCGCAATTCTAACTCCTTCTTCGTACTGAAGGTTCGCAGATTTTAATTGATGCACTACGAGATAAAGTTGTGAATGTCGGGAAAGCTCAACGTAAACGGGGTATAAAATTGACTTAATTAATTGCAGTTTGCTTTGGACGTTCCATTCCAGCGCGCGTTGCAATTGGGTTGGAATAATTATTCTCCCGAAATTCGTCTAATCTTATAAGCTGATTCCAGAAACTGATGAGCGGAAATCAGCTTAGAAAACAACCAATCTTGCACCCAGTCTTTCCATCGTTCTGCAATCCAGCCAAGCTTCCAATTAGTCATGGCTTGCTAAGGTTCAACGCTCTGAAAGCTCCCGGATCCCCAGACAGACAAATACTAGATAAACATAGTTACACCTACATCAGCATAGTTGGGGATTTCCCGTACAATTCGAGCCATAATCGTACCAACTAGACAACAACCGGCCCAGTCGAGGTAGGCTATGATGATGATGATGATGGAAGCAAACATAATTCTCGTCATCCCTCGACAAACACAGGAGAGAGCTTCTGACGTCAAATAATAATCACAGCATCCTACGACCGAAACAAACGAAGGAGAAAGGGTTTGTTTTTATTTACACATCCATTTATCATTTCCTTGCTTCGGCACCGTTCATAGATTTGATCCTGCCTCTAAACCTTCAGAGAGGGCTTGGCTGCAACGGAACGAAAATATATGCAATAGTCATCATTTGCAGTCGCTGTATATGCAAAAAGTGGTTTTATTGCACAAGGGATTTCGAGCGTCTGGCTGCAACTGACATGACCTGCCATGGACGGATCAACGAGGACGTTCGATGCTAAATGTTAGTCTCAGCTTGCGTCATACAATATTGAACAATTTAAGGTTGTTGAATAAAGATCACTGAGAAGAACATTGGAGTTGGAAATATTCACAATAGTTAACCAAACATTTTAGACCACAATCCATCAAAAATTTCCACTCAGTATTTGAATGGCTGAGCAGCGTCGCTTGTTGTTGGACGATGCAACTATTTTCAATTCAACTTTGGATAATTTCCAGTGTGTGAGAGGGACAACCCAAGTAACAATTTTTGCTTTATTATGGTCAGCAAAATATCGTTTGGACTATCGCATTAATCTTCATAAAAAGCTAAAGCGCATTCTATAACATCACATGGACTCTAATAAAGCCAAAATCAGGCTATTTGGCCCTACCCTAGAAACGTCATCAAGACATATAATTGTTGGTCATCAATGTTGGTCACCAAAGCTTTTAAAAAGCTATTATTAAACATGTTAGAATTTTTTGATTTTTTTCGGTTCTGTCAGTTCTCGGAGTTTTTTTTTATTTTTTCCAGCAACCATAATGGTTGATGAATGATGATTGCATTATTCAGATATGATCTGGTAAAATTAATAGCTAAAAAAACCAATGTTTTAACCATATATTGAGCGTCTTTTCTACTGCCAGTCAAGATTTTAGGTAAAATGTATATGAAATAGTATCTTAAAATAAATGCGCCTCGTCAAATCTGATGGTCAATCATGATGGAATTGATGGAAAAAGGCCTGAAAAAATATTTTCCAATGCTTGCATTGTGAATCCATCAACATGGCGTCATTTTGTGCCCTTCGATTTTGCACCCAACATGGCGTGAGTCAATTCATAGTTTTATTATGGTTAAATGATGACCCCAAAAAAAGCTACGATTTGACGTTTCTCTCGCAAGCCAACCAATTACACGCTAAGGTTGAGTTCCTCATTTCTGAGTTGTTAATCATTAGTACAGTAAATGAGGACAGACTTTTTGAATGAAAAGGGATTGGTTTTGAATGACCCGTGGAATAAATCATGAGTTGAAGTCAAATTTCGTTGTCTGGCGCCATCTTGAAATCCAAGATGGCGGCTTCCGCTGAACTTTAAAATGGTGTACATGACTTGAAATCGCATGAAACCCCAACAAAATGGGTATCGGGTGAAAGGGCTAAACGAGTAGAAGTTGAATTTCGCTAACAGACGCCATCTTGAAATCCAAGATGGCGGCATCCGCTCAACTTTTAATGTTTAATGCTGACAAAAAGTCGCATTAAACCACCACTATACGGGTATTGGGTGAAAGGGCTAAACTAGAAGTCGATTTTTTTCTTTCTGACGCCATCTTGAAATCCAAGATGGCAGCTTCCACTGAATTTAAAATACTGTTAATCAATGAAAATCGCTTGAACACAACTTTTTTCCACGTAATACTTTTTTTGCCATTTATGTAATTCTATTATTCCTATCATGCTATTATGTTTAAATTGTATTGGTCTTATTCTAGCGAAAACTATAAGGTTATGTTGTTTCTGTTAACCGTCTGATTTAGGCACATGTGCCAAATTCGATGTTGCCAAAATCGAATGTTGCCAAAAACGAACGGGGTCTGTATTGTGGTGGTTTTTGTGGGATTTTCAGTCACTTACAGATTTTCAGAGAAACGCGAAAAGAAATATTTGACTTCTATCATTTAGCCTTAGCACCCAATACAATATATTTGGGAGTTTCATGCTATTTTCATTCATTAACAGTATTTTTAAGTTCAGCTGAAGCCCCCATCTTGTATTTCAAGATAGCTTCAGAATGCAAAAATAAACTTTTTAAAGCTTATCCCAATTGACAAACACCCATATTTTGGAGGTTTCATGCGATATTCAATGATTTAGAGCATTTTTAAAGTTTATAGAAGCTGCCATCTTGGATTTCAAGATGGCGTAAGATAGCAATATTCGACTTCTACTCGTTAAGCCCTTTCACCCACTACCACCTGGGTTTCATGTCATTTTAAGTCATTCACTACATTTTAAAGTTTAGCGGAAGCCGCCATCTTGGATTTCAAGATGGCGTCCGATAGCGAAATTCAACTTCTACCGGTTGATTTCTTTCAACTTATACCCCTATAATACAGGTTTTATGCGATTTGCAGTCATTTACAGTATTTTCAAGTTGAGTGGTAGACGCCATCTTGGATTTAAGATGGCGACGGGCAACGAAATTTGACTTCTACTCGTTTATTACTTTCACCTAATAACCATATTGTGAAGGTTTCACGATATTTTCAGTAATTTTCAGCTTTGAAAATAAAAGCGGAAGCCGCCATCTTAAATTTATGATGGCGTCAAGCAACAATTTTTTTCCTACTATTTGGGCCCTTTCATTCAATACTCATATTGTAAAGATATTCATACCACTTTCGGTGATTTCAAGTTTTCAAAGATGTATTTTTTTAATTTTAACTCAAAACCAACACGCATAACTTACCAAAAATGTGTAAAAATGGGAGTTCCAATTCAAATATGTGCTATCTAATCTGAGCGTGTCCTGTTTTGACATCTTGATCGAGAACTGTCACTAAGTTTTATGGCGGTTTAATAAACATGCACTGAGTGCTATTATAGAAGAAAGCTTAGACCAAACTTCTAGGTTTGTGTTTTATTATAGTTTAAAAAGAGCATTCATAACTCTTTCAAAATAACAAAAACAGCATGTTTAATAAAAGTTTTATTAGCGTTTTCAAAACCATCTGAAAACATATGGTCGAAAAAAATTATAAGCATTCTGCATGACCATAATAAAACCGCCATAAAACGAGCTTCACAAAAAAATGCCATAATTAAACCATAATCAAACTTCCTAATGCTAGTTGGCATAATCTGTGTTACTTGGGAATTGAAGTTCGTCTTCCACGATAAGTTTCAAAAACAAACAGAGAAAACTACACGGAGTATGTAAAGTTTTTCCAAACAATGATGTGATGCGATTACAATCCGGTCTGCGCAGTAACCCTCGAAGTATTTGGAAGTTTGTAAACTCAAAACGGAAATCAAACGCAATCCCTTCGTCAGTGTTCTTCCATGAGACTGTAGCTAACTCTCCACAAACGTGTTGCGATCTGTTTGCTGAGCATTTCCGGTCAGTTTTTTCGGACAATGCTTCTACTGCACGTGAGTGTATCGAAGCCATTAGCAGTGTTCCTATCGATGCAATAGACTTTAACACCTTTGAAGTCAATCAAGAAATTGTCGAAGCTGTTGCAAAAAAACTGAAAAGCTCGTTTGCGCCAGGACCTGACGGAATCCCATCAGCTATTTATTGTCGATGCATCGAAGCAGTATCATCACCTCTGGCTCGAATTTTTAACCGGTCTTTCCAGCAACGGAATTTTCCAGAGATGTGGAAAACTTCGTTCATGTTTCCGATTTTCAAAACTGGCGAACGTCGGAACGTTAAACAATACCGAGGAATCACTAGCTTGTCCGCAGGTTCCAAGCTGTTCGAGATAATAGTTAGTCAAGCCTAACTACAGGATTCATTGCAATATATTGCTTTGGAACAACATGGGTTTATGCCTGGAAGATCGGTATGTACGAATCTTGTAGAATACACTTCGTTCTTTCTGAATCAGCTTGAGAATAAGAATCAAGTTGATGCCATATACACCGACATCAAGGCTGCTTTCGATGCCATTGATCACCGAATTCTTCTTGCTAAGCTTGCTAAGCTTGGCATTCATTATAATATGATTGATTGGCTCAAGTCATTTTTAACTGAAAGGTGCATAAGAATTAAAATTGACGATAGCATCTCCTTGCCTTTTATAAACCGATCTGGCGTCCCTCAGGGTAGTAACTTAGGGCCTTTGTTATTTGCATTATTTTTCAACGATTTGATAACCAGTTTAGACGATGGAACAAAAATTGGATATGCTGATGATCCGAAAATATTCGTTCCAATAGAATGCGCTGCGGACTGTGAATACCTCCAATCGTTGTTAGACCACTTTTATGGATGGTGTAGACGTAACAAATTATATGTTAGTGTCTCAAAGTGTTCTGTGATAACCTTTCACCGGAAAAAAAATCGCCTGTTCTATTTGACTACTACATCGGAAATGAGCACATAAAAAGAGTCTTCGAAGTTAATGATCTTGGTGTTATCCTGTCAGCTTACCTTCAAAAATCAACTTTCTTCGGTCATTAATAAGGCCAATCGACAACTCGGCTTCATCTCGAAAATATCGCGAGAATTTAAAGACCCGTATTGCTTGAAGTCACTTTACTGTGCACTCGTCCGATCAATTATTGAGCACGCTGCAATCGTTTGGGCTCCATATCAGCTCAGCTGGATTTTACGAATCGAACGTGTACAAAAACGGTTGATTAGATTCGCTTTACGCCATTTGTCTTGGAGCCATCCCGAAGATCTGCCCCCTTATTCTCATCGGTGCCAGCTCTTGGGTCTAGATACTCTTGAACGTCGTCGAAAATCTCAACAGGCCACGTTCGTCGCAAAAATGTTAAACGGAGAAGTGCAATCGCCAAACCTGCTAAGGATGATCACCTTCAGAGCTCCGTCGAGAACGTCACGATCTCATTCGCTGTTGTCGAATCGATCTCAGAGGACCTTGATAGGTTCTAGCTTTAATTTATATTTATTTGAATTTGACTGCGTTAAGCAGAATCCATCTCTTACTTAGAAAATTGTAGTCCGGCCCTGCCTAGAAAAACGCATCTCGATGCACAATAGTTGGCGCGGTATTAAGCGTTTTTTGCAATTTCCGTTTTATTCACATTGGAATTATCTTTCGAACGAACAGCATCCAAACCGGTCACCAACAGCAGAAGAATAAAAGTATTTTTATATTAGAACGCGTGTGAAATAAAGTTGTCTCCGTAAAAATTGGAATTTCAATAAACGGTTGTTTTTAGTAAAGTAACGTGTCGTGTGTTGGTGTTTTAACCCGAAATAATTGCCCGTGATACTATCCAGGTAATTACTCGGATGCCGGAATACCTGATGAAAAGTTATAAAAATTGTAATTTACAATTTTTGTAAATTTTTGAATGGTTGTGGAGGTGATTGAAACATTCATCCAAAATAAACACCAACATAAACACGAAGTACATACAGCCACAACAGATAACACTTAGCCATGGTGCCGGGTATGAAAAATTGTGCATTAGAGAGATGACTGATTTTTATTACGAAGAATGCAGTGGTGTTCATACTTTGGAAAAACTGCGGTGAATCCGAGCACCCATGGTGGATTACCAACATACAACATACATACATAATTTTGCTGTAGGGGCTTTTATTCCTCTGTCCATAATTTCAAGAACTTAAAAAATTAAACGAAAGCCATTTATTGTCCTTTTGAAGTTTAATGAGTTTGCTGAGGTATCTTAAAAAATTTAAAACTCTCTTAAAATCCCACAGGTGACGAAATCGAATGAATTTTTGAAACATCATTTCCTAATATTTTCAAGCATTTACATTTTTTCAGGGTCTTACAAAACAATCGGTGTTTCTTGGGTGTTGACAAAATTAGAAAAATTTCATAGAATTTAAAAACATTTGACTCGATTAGAGAAAAAGATACCAAAAAATTGTGTTAAAATTTATAAAAGTTTACAAAATATCTAAAATTAACGAATATAAAGTTATTGGCCACATTTTTCAAAGAGCTTGAGCTTGCTATCAACTACGGTCCACTTGCTTGCCCCCAATGAACCAAATGAAAGGTGCTGGGAACAAGCATCACAATCTCACTGTACACTTTTGAGAATCTCCTACTTTAAAATGAACCAATAATGATGCCGGCCAAGTCCATGTAGATAGGAGGAAAGGAAGTGCAGTACATGTGGAGATATGTATGTTTAATGGAGACCGGCTGTACGCCATCCCTCCACAAATCTCCAAGCTGAATATTTTGGGAAAAGGTAGTGCGGCATGGAAAATCATCTTGGTAAACGAATAAGCCACTTGAGACCTAAGCTCCTAATATCCTAAAACACCTACGTTTCCTATTGAAACTCCTGATTGAACCTAGAGGCTTTAAACAGGTATAAGTTTACAAATCGGGAACTGTACTTAGGCAGTCCTGTACTAATGTGTCCCTAGCTGAACTGGGCCTCATTCAATTCAGTGTTCAGATTTGGTGTTGTTACCAAATCCATCTCAATGAAATTCATTCAAAATGGATTTGTGATAACACCGTAGCACATTTTTTCAAAATATCTACAAAAATCGTCTGGCTGTACTAAGTATTTACTTTTAAAAACAAAAAAATAAGTGTTATGCTATATAAGAGTGATTAAGATGAAATGTTATAAGTTTTTAGCTACAAATTCACAAGGAGTTAAGATGTTCGAAGTTTGATTAACCTAATTAACGGAAATAAAATAGATTTAAAGTAAAATGTCTGTACAGCGTACCATGTTTACGGATTTCCTGTAACCTTGATATCAAACCTGAAAACTAAACTACTGAAAATATAGAAAACTCTATCATTTACTGTACTCGTACAATTCCAAATGCTACTGAATGCTTGTAATATTTTGAATATTTGGTGAAAAAAACGAAAATTTTGCCTTGTTAACATAATACTTAACAAAATATATGCATACATGTAAGTATTTTTTTTTTGAATATTAATAATGCATATTTATAAAATTTTAGCTCTGAAGTAAACGCTCAATAAATCCAACAAAACAACATTGAATTTGATGCCCGAAGGATCGGAATAAACGATATGAATGACTTAAATTTTTTAACAAACACATAGTTTTCTAACGACGAACACGAACCACCAGAGCAGTGAACAAAATTGCTCCTAATCACAAATTCATATGAGTTTTTAAAATTATTTCTTGCAGTACAACAGCAATCACAATATTCTCCTTAGTTGAGTTTTCCATTGGAAAGGTAAAAGCTTCACGACAAAAGCTTGGATCGATTGGAATCGATTTTGACAGTTCTTTTGTATCGATTGGAATTTTGTTTTTCAGACGTCGCTTCTCTTACATGTAGGTTCACTATGTTTTACTATAACGCATGGAATTATCAGGCGGCGGTAACGCTATTCAAACCGTATGGAGCACATCTTAGATTTCCCCTCAGATTTCCCCTTTTTTGACAGATTTAAGCTTTTTTCCTCAGATTTAAGCTTTCGTCTCCTATGCTCTCAAGGCAAAAAAAAGCTTAAATCTGAGGAAAAAAAGCTTAAAATTGAGATTCACGACCACTTATTCAAAAGATGTTGGTCACACGATACATAGACAAAACGTGTAACGTTGCCGCCGCTTGGGAATTATCTACGATCACAGCAGTCCATAAAATGACTACATTCATGCGCACACAGCCGCACCAAAGAATTAAACATTGAGAATAGTTTAAGGATTTTTTAAACGGCTTTTGTACTGTTGATGAACAAACAATCTTAGCTAATGGAACAAAAATGAAAAAAAACCTTCCGGAATCTTAGGGTTTCTGAAGATGTCTGATAATCACTAGATAGAGTCCGAAATAAAGCAAAAAAAAGGACTGGAAAGCTCTCACCGGGTTTTCTTGCATCGACGTCCCTGCCGACTGCCATCCTCCGTTTTATGGCATCTATGTTTGTTCGGACGTCTAACTATTCCTGCCACAAATCACTCGAATACATTCTAATTTCATTCCGCACATTAATTCTTATGACACGACGAAAGAAATTAGAGTTTCCTTGCAAATTCCACTACAATTTATTGCAAAAACTACTGAAAGTTGTACTGTTAAGGAGAAAAACATTACCAGCAAAGAAGAGACAGAAAAACGCGTCCGCACCCGGGCAAAGCCTACTTGGAACCCATAAGCAACAGTCTCAATCCACTTTTTCATTTTCAAAAAATCTCAATACTCTTCATGTTTTCAACAGGAAAAAGCTTCTTTTTGCTTCCACATTTTACCTAAACAGAGGTCTTATTTTACTCAAACATTTTCAACTAACGGAAGTCTCATTCCACTTTTACATAAACAATCTTAAACATAAACATTACATCTTCAACAGGCGGAAGTCTCAATTCACTTTCACATAATCAACAACACCGGAAGTCTCATTTCAGTTCTACATAATCAACCAGCAGGAGACTTAATGAATGTCTTGGTGGCCGAGCGATTAGTGTACTAGTACTGGTACTGGGTATAAAATGTTAATCCATGTTTATTGAGTCTATTAAGCCTAAATCGGCTAAGACATGTCTTACGAATTTTTCATTCTCAACAGACACAAATCTTAATCCTACTTTACATAACCAACACCAGCAGAATCTCAAGCCACTTTTCCATAAACATTAACCGTAAGTCTCAATCCACTATAGCGATATCAACAAGTGGAAGTCTCAATCTTCTTTAGAATAAAAAAAAAGAAATTTTAAACCGCTTTTTAATTTAAAACAAACAAAAGTCGAAACCACCTTTTACATTTTCAACAAAAAGCAGTCTGAATCCGCATTCACCTTTTCAACAAGCAGGAGTCTCACTCCACTTTAACAGTTTTAACAAACATGTCTCAATCCGCTCATTCATCTTCATCAGGAATTGTCAATTCAATTTCACATAATCAACAGATAGTAATCTCAAATAAATTTAACACAAATTGTAAAACATAGCTAATAAAACCAAAACCTTAATCCGCTTACACATTTTCCATTCAAAAAAGACTAAATTCGCTTTCACATTTTCAACTTCGATTAACAACTCTACCTCATGTTTGGAAGTTTCATCGCAATCATCTTCAGTTGGCGTCCCAACTGGAATCTTTTACTCATAATTGGAGGTCTCATCGCGATCATCCTCAGTTGGATGTCCCATCACAACTGCAATCTTTTACGTTTTTTTTACGTTTCCACCCTGCACCACGTGGAGGCGAACCATGTTACAGGGTTATTGGAAACATTTTTCAAAGATGATAGAAAGTATAAGAGAAACATGAGATATCAAAGAAACAAAGAATATTTACGGCTTTATTATACATTTCTCGAAAAAAAATACAACGGCTAAACGGCAGAACCTTGCGCAGCACAGATTGCTTCTTCACATGACCATTTTTTAAGAATCTATCAAAGGATTAATTTATTTCAATATGGAACATTTTCTTTTGACTAGAGCTACCCCAATCAACCAAAGTCCCACATCTTCTTAAAATCGTGGCCCCAAAGTTCGAATTTTGCTGAACAAAGGCTCCAAAGGGAAGTGGTACCAAATTTTTACGAATGTGAGCTTGAAAGTTACAAAAGGTTCCTAAAATAGCCATTTTGTGACACAGCAATCGCATCACTCAGTATTAAAATTTCATATAGGGCCTTAAATAAATAGCCTTCTATGGACTTGAAGTTCCAAAAAGTTTCTCAAATAGCCTTTTTTGACATGCCTATCGCATCCATTTAGTATGAAAGTTACGCATTTGTCGTGACTGGACGTTTTGCGTGTTTAGCTGCACAACCTTCTGTGTCAAAATTCGTTTCTAAACTGACTGGATGATGGAGCCTTTCCGACTTCGTTAAGCTACATTTTTCTCTTTTTCGCTCGTGCGGAATTCATCATCGTTTTTATCTCTCTCTCTCTCTCTCGTTCTCACATAAACGAAACCCGAAAGCGAAGACGTGTGTGTATATACAGTTTCTACCTACCGTTCTGCAAATCTTACCAACACTTCTGCATTTACTTTTACCTGACTGTTGCACCGCGCCAAATGCGCAAGTTATATTTTCATAAATTTTCTTTTAATTATCTTTCTTTGCCTTATACTCTACAGCATTATGCTGATTAAGCTGTGTTTGACCTTTTTAACGAGATTTACAAGTTATCGAAATATTTACGATAGTTACACGAGAAGAAGCAAAAAGTAAATAATTTTGCACACATTCCTTAAGAATCATTAATCAATCAATTTCAGAATGTTTTTTTTTTTACAAAAATAATGTATGGCCAGGGTGGTGAAAAATTGTTAAAATACTGCCAAGATTGTCGTGTAAAATTTATATTTGCGGTAGTTTTGTAAAAAGTATCGTGATTGGTAAGAATCTTCTTCTGTGATGAGAAGCCAGAGTTTTCGTGACAGAAGCATATGGTTTTCGCCGATATCTGAAGCCTAAATAGAATATTCCGGTTTGTTCACTTCGCATTCTACTGTTTCAACTAACCGTTTAAACGTTTATTTGAATTTTATGATGATTCTGTAAAGTTTTTGTCAGATTTCGTCAGCCTAGCTGACATCACCGTAGAGTCGTGTTTCAGTGGCACAAAAATAACCAACGCCAGTAAATTTCGAAGCAAACGAATCCACCCACAAAGTGTTGCCTAGTTTTTCTTAATAGGGAAATATAATAAAGTTGGAATTAAAAAAAACATACTGATTAGACGAAGTATCAAGTAATAGGAATATGTTCCACAAACAGAATTTAATTTTTTTTCTTCTTTTTTCTATCAATTGTCATATGAATACTTTAATTTCTTTCTCAGAATGTTGTTTGATCATATTAATGGTTTTTAAGGTACACCCATTCATAACTGTCCCATTTCTAAATAATCTAAGCTTTATGTACATAGGTACATGTGAAAATGTGTTGACAGCGTTTCGAATAACTGACAGTATCAATGCAACATATGTTTCACAGCTATGTTGCATTTCTAGTTATGTATCACATAAGAGAATACTACATTTTATTTTACAATATTTTTTCAAAGAGAACTTGATTTCAAATGGAAGGAATATCCAAAAGTTGTATTTTTCGTTACAGAAACTCTAAATCGTACGTTACACCAAATACTTACAATGGCAATTTCTATCATCTTACCATTTTAACCGGGAATTGACATTATAAACTATCACTGCAAAATGATGAGGTGTCATGCAATGTAAATACACTATGATGGACAAAGTTGAATTAAGACCAAATAACGGATGCTGTTGAGTGGCATCATCCTGATGACAAATAGTGTTCTATCCCAGCTGCCGACGAAATCTTTCTAGATTGAAAACCATCTCATCTCAACAATGCTGTCACTCATCGAAGAGCAGCATCGTCGTCGTCTTCGTCGTTGCTAAACTTTTACATGAATTTTGGATGCTCCAATTAGGATTTGCCATATCGAAAAATAAATAACAAATGAGGGATTTGTCGGTTGGATTAAAAGCTTCCCCACCACCTCGACTGCATTTTCAGGCTGCTTCGAAAGTGAGGTGCGGTGAGGTGTAGTTTTCGGAAAGTTAAATCGATGTCCCAAAGATGAGACGAGACGGGCTCGGAGTTGGTATCATATTTACCAGAAAAGGTTCTCGTACCGTCTCTCGGATGCAGAACAGGGTAAGAGTGTTCTCGTCATCATCTCATGTTTCTTCCAGTGTCTCCATCATACAATTTTAGGGCTCTCTGGAGGACCAATATCAACTCTTCTGTACGTGTTGAAGCTGGGGCTTTTTGCATAAATGCACATAGAACATCCTTCTGGCCGAGAGTGAGAGGTGGTGTGGCGGATTATCTCCCCCCGCCACTGCAAGGGTCGGATTCTGCTGTCTAAGCTTGGATTTTGTTGATCCATGGCCCCAGCACAAACGGGAAGAATTTTTGGTAATTTATCATTCATTTTAATCACCTCACCAACCTGTCTACCTGCAACGTTTCCTCGCCGTCTCTTGATATAGAGCATCCAAATAAGTTTATCTAAGGTGATTACGATGAATCTTATTGTCTGGGAATACTCACCTAAACAAATGACTTCTAAACTGGAGATGAAAGTTTTCAAGATTATGGTAATGCGGAAAATTGTTTAAAAAAAAACTAGAGGAGAATTTTTATCAGTTCTTAAGCCTGGAATGTATTCTGAAATTCTTTGTATACTGTAAATCGTTATTATCAAAGTGCTCAAATATAGTCACATATTCATTTTCCGTGAAACAAAATTATATTATGAGCAGATTGGAACTCTACAACCGTGTAATCATTGAGTCTCGCTACATATGACTCACCCGTTAATCAGAGAACTTGCTATGAAATGTTCTGTTACCAAAATGAATCAATTCAACCGACAATGATAATGTTGTTGTGTTGTTATTTATTGTCATTTAGGCTTAAGCTTCCGGTAGTTATAGTTTTGAGGAACTGGAATTCGAAAGTCTTCGTCAAGTATTCACTAGACGATTTCAACAAACAACAATTTTTTCTACTAATAAATCACGTTACTTGGCGAGTCATCAACCTGCAATCTGTCTGGATGCAGACAATTAAGGACTGGAAGGAAGTCATTGTTCAACCACGAAAATTTTGCGCTCTTGGGATTATAAGGTACCCAGTAGCATTTAAAAATGCTTTATCTTTATCTGCCGTGAGAGATACAGACATTTAAAAATTATGGACGAGAAAAGCACTAAAACTATTTTCCGAGGAAGCCAAGGAACTAACGCCACAGCTACTCTTATCTCAATTTCCGGCCCATTCCCAACTGACTAAGGGGTGTCTGGCTGGGAAAGTTTTCCTACCGGAAACGTCGCTTCTTCTTTCACTATATAGTGAGGTAATTTCACCGACAATTGGCGAAAATTACCGTGTTTTAGATCAGCTTAGTAGAAATCCAACAACTGGTGTCCTGACCCTAGCTCGGGAAACTTTTGACGCGACACCTGTTGTTATTATACTTTGGTGTTTTCTTGCTGGGATTTTTTTTCTTTCTGACATCCAACCAGCTTTCGAGCCCAGCCAGACTTGAACGGGTAAAAGTTGAGATTGTCTCTGTTTTTCCTTCATTTTTTTTTGTTTCCACCTTACCAGACCAACGAAGATAGTCTCTTTGCAGAAGCACCTTTCTTTATGCCGCTAAGAATTTATTATCGACACGAGATGAATAGTCGTAGGAAAATTGTCTCCGAGAATTCTTTTTCACACAAGTTTTGTATTCCATACAAGTCAAGCGTTTACAAGTTATTTTAAAAACCTTTTCAATCGACTTTAAATTCTATTCAGTCAACAAACCACGTTGAATAAGAAAAATTTTTCATGTTGAGATGAAGTTTGTTGTTGAAATTACATAAATATTAATAAAATATGTTTGATTCTTCTATGATAATGATATTTATTCGATTTCCGCATGTTATTCAATAAGTTTGAAAATTTTAGATAAATCAACCATAATGTCAGTTTGATTCAACAATGTAGGACTTCTCAGACATCGATTGCTTAAGTTGACTGGTGCAACGTTGATTTTGATATTTTCTGATGATAAGTTTTAATCGCCGATAAATTTATTAATTTAATATGTTCATTGACACGTGCGGCGAGATGAAACGCTAGGTAGAAGAATTTGTAAAGGCATGAAGAATAGGCGGATAGGCAAGCATCAGATGAGCTTCGTAGGATAAAGTTTGGATAGGTGTTGAAACTGTAAGTCTAGGGCATTTTTATTGGAAAGCATGAAAGTGTGGTGGTACGCCTTTGCCGTACAACAGACTACTCTGTATAGGAAGCGTGATCGACTTTTGATCAACACATTACTAAACACAGCAGGCCAGTTGGACTGTGTACTGTCAATCATGGCCGTAGGAACGGGGGGGGTTTTGGGGGTTAAACCCCCCCCATGAAGGTTAAAAAATGCCAAGTGAATTTTGTTAGCAAAACATAAAATTTGAAATTTCTTATCAAATTTTGATGAACAACGGAAATGATTCAAGAGTATCCATAGTGCAACAATCTCAACTCAAAAACCTCAAAATTTTATTCCAAAAGTACATTTCTTCAACAGTTTTTCAAAAAAAAAAAAAATCTCAATTGTTGATAGTAATTCAGTCCCAAATATTGATTCACAGCACTGAGCTTAACGTTTTGTCCGGATTTTAATAAGATTTTCTCACTCTATATACAAAGTCAAACGAAAATTTCAGTTGAGTCCTTAGAATTATGCATCTTGCGTTCAAATGATTTTTTGAAAATAAATTTTGTCAAAATAAACACAAACGATTTTTTGGAAGTCTTAAACATGATCTGAATCGGTTTATGTGTTTCAATAAAATAAAAACAGTTTTCCACGTATTTCACATCTTGATTTTAATCGAAAAATTCCAAAATTTTCCTGCAAATTGGCCAGATTTTGGGGAAAATTTTGAAACAATATGCCCTTATTTCGCAAGGTTTTAGGATAACATTACCTGGATTTTCCCATGACCGATTCTTGCGGAAAAATATCTAGTAAGTATCCAGTTTATTGTTCTTGATTTTCAGTATTTAAAATTCAAAACAATTTTAAGATTTGGATCTGAAATTTCTATATTCAATCAATACGCAGATTTGAAACATAAGAAAATTTCATGAGTCCTGAATTGAAAATTTTGAAACAATTTCATCATTAACAATTTTATTTTAATTAGCAAAATCAATAGGAAAAAAATTTACATTGAAAACCATAATTTCAGAATCAAATCAATGATTTCTCGTTGAAAGTTCTGATACGAATTTTACTTTTTGGTTTCAAATTCATAGGATTTCTTTTCTGGAATTTAGATTCAGGTTTTGAATTTAGGTTCGAAATTCAGAATTCCGACTTGGAACCAAAATCGTATTGAGACTTGCCTAAATTGAAGTTTTAAAATCAATATTAAAATATCAATGTTAAAATTTCATTGAAGATTCAAATCGCAGATTCATAACTTTGAATTTTTATTCAATATTAAAATTTTAAATTCAATCGTCAGTTAAGAAACAGAAAACTGGTGAAAATCGCCTATAAAAAATAAAATCTGGATTCATTTTGATTTGTTTTTGTAAAATCTAGGTTTTAATTTTGAAAACTTTAATCCCAGGATTGAAACTATGAAATATAATAAATGATTATTTTTGAACTTGTTTTCTGTCCTCAGGTAAAAGTTCAGCTGGAAATTTTATTATACATATATTGCAGATTCTTCGAAATCAAAGGTTCTAACTAAAATCTTCACATCAACAAAAATTAGTGTTTACAATAGTAGAAAATTAACTTATTTGAACCGTAAACCTGACTTTTTACTTTCATCTCTGAATATTTGATACATTTTCAGTCATGCTTAAAATGGTCATGTTTGTGATTAAAAAAAAATATAGTGTGATAATTTAAATGAGTAAAATATTTTTTGTTCTAAATGAAGCATTCAAAATCCTTTTTTTCTTAATTCAATTATAGTCGTTTCTACATCATTGTGTCACTCGAGACTTTTATCAAAGATACAGTTGACGCAACATTCATTAAAAAACATATCTGGAACAATTGTGTTAGATGTTTACTCTTGGGCCCTAACTCACAGACATCATCTCAGGAGGCAATTGACTTACCAACTGAGTTATATCACAAAGCTCAATATTTTTCAAAGCTTAATGAAAAAAAAAGTTGGCAATACCTAGGACTTATTTAAAAAAAAAAAACTTTTAATGCAAAACAGCTTTAATCTGAATAATTGGTACTTCAAACATATGTATATGTACATTTTTTCACTTGTGTATGCATTGTTCAAGCATAAATGTTATAGGGAAAAAATTGTCATCAAAACCCCCCCCCATGAGCCGGTTCTTCCTACGGCCCTGCTGTCAATACACAGTCAGGTGAAGTGAATGACTGTGTATTGACAGTACACAGTCCAACTGGCCTGCTGTGTTTAGTAATGTGTTGATCAAAAGTCGATCACGCTTCCTGTACAGAGTAGTCTGTTGTACGGCAAAGGCGTACCACCACACTTTCATGCTTTCCAATAAAAATGCCCTAGACTTACAGTTTCAACACCTATCCAAACTTTATCCTACGAAGCTCATCTGATGCTTGCCTATCCGCCTATTCTTCATGCCTTTACAAATTCTTCTACCTAGCGTTTCATCTCGCCGCACGTGTCAATGAACATATTAAATTAAATTTTGATATTTTCTTGAGATCGGTTCTAGAAAGACCGCACCAGTCAAATTGACTGGTTTGACACTTTGCTTATTGAATATCTTTAAATGCTTTGTTTTGAAAATTTGCAAAAAATGCGACTTTTCATAAATTTTGAATCTCTACACTCTGTGTATTTTTTATTTCTCTAACTTTTTCAGTAAGCGAAATAAATTTCACCATGGACACTCGGACCGTGACCAGTCAAAATGACTGGTAAAATTCACAACCCTATAACTCAAACATGATATAATTTTTTCGCTTTCTTTAAGAAATTTCTCCGAATTTCGTGAAAGTTATGTTAGATTTAATACATGCGCTTCGAGTAATTTGATTAATTTAGGGTTATAAATATTGTTTATACTAAACTAGTATGAATGAAATAGTTTTGAATTTTGAGTTCGTTTATTCATATTTGAAGATAAAAATTATGAAACTGAAAAATCTAAATGATATTTCAACATGGGTGCACGGAATGGTTGCAAATTTGCCGTAGTAAATTATATAGAGTGAAATTGCTCTCAACTTGCTTCAGAATACAAAATATTTGTGAGTGGGATGTTGGTAAACTAGAATATTTAAATCAGTTTAAATGTCCTTTGATATATACGGAAATAAACAGATCCAAAAAAAAAACTTATATAATTGTTTTTAAAATGCTGGAGAAATGTTTTGTTAGTATACTTTGTGGTCAATGATTGTGACCAGGGGTTCTCGTTCAGTCCTAAATTTGATTTGCTTACAAAACAGATACAAATGATAGTACAGACCCCGTTCGTTTTTGGCAACATTCGGTTTTGGCAACATTCGATTTTGGCAACATCCGATTTTGGCACATGTGCCAAAATCGAACGGTTTTTAGAAACAACATTACCTTTTAGTTTTCTTTATAACAGGACCCATGTAAATCAGACAAATACCACTAATGCGTTTTCATGTTCTGAAATGGTGATAAAATGCAACAATAAAAACAAAAGTTTTAAAAAAAAATATTAAGTACTAAAAAATGATAAAAAGATGAAAAATTCAAAAAGTTAAAAAAAACTCAAACAAAAGACTGAAAATGACTAAAAACAACAAAAAAATGATGAAGAACGAAAAAAACAGCAAATATGATATATGAAAACAAACATTATAAACAAAACAAGATAAGTGCAAAATGCACCAAAAACATGATGAAAAAAACCTAAAATGACTAGAAAATGGTCAGATATTGACTAAAAATAACGTTTGTGATAATAATATTAGTTATTTTGTAAAAATAACTGATAAAAAAGTGAAGAAAAAAAAACCGTTCGATTTTGGCAACATTCGATTATGGCAACACATAATGTACGAGCATGTTGCCAAAATCGAACGGGGTCTGTATTTGAAATTCAATATTGACCAATTGAAAAACTTTTTAGGAGAATCAAATCAACATATAAATTTAACAAGCATTATTTTCGTTTTCACAATTTTCCGTCGCACGACCTAACTTGATGCACATAATTCCTAAAATTAACTTGGTCAACGGCAATCGTTCTCCAATTTTGATTCAATTACCATCTTATCAGATAAATACACGATTTATTTCCACCTGTACCATAATAATGAATAAGTAAATTTATAATTTCATGATCTGATTGAAACTTTCATCTAGAAATGAATAAATCGGAACTATAAATAAAAATTGTTGATTTAACATTCATGTTGAGACATGGTTTAGAGTTTGGTATAGTTTTTATTTTATTTTCATAGTAATCCGACTCACGATATAACTTGAAGAACATTATCCCTAAAATTCAACCGTTCTCTAATTTCTCTTCTTTTTTTTCTATAAGTAGAGCAATTTTGCCATGGGTGCACAGTTTCACTGACATTAAAAAAAATCAATATTTTTGCATGCTAAAATTTAAAAATAAAGGCATTTATAGATTACAAAAAAATTTTGTGTTATATAAATGATCCTTCACTATGGGTGCACGAAGTTTTAGTTTTAATAAAATAACGTTTTTGTTTTCGTTATAGCAGGACCAATGTTATTTAGACAAACACCATAAATTCGTTTTTTACTGAAATGGTGATATAATCTATCTATATATCTATATATATAAAAAGCAATTATCTGTATGTTTGTTTGTTTGTTTGTTTGTTTGTTTGTCCTCTATAGACTCAGCCGTCTTAAGAGCTAGAGATCTGAAATTTGGCATGGATGCTCATTAGGACCAGGAATGATGAAAAATGTTTTTAGATTTTTGGACGACCCCTTCTGAAGGGGGTCGTCCATACAAGACAAATAGAGTTTTCACGTTATTGACGTTATTTTCCGTCGGATTGTGATGAAAATTTGCACATGAGTGTTTTGAGAGACGAGCAATCGATTACAGTTATCAAATTTAGGGATAGGGGTCGGCATAAGGGGTCGTCCATATCCACTGATAATTGTTTTTGCGATATTGGCGTTATTTTACATCGGATTGTGATGAAAATTTGCACATGAGTGTTTTGAGAGACGAGCAATCGATTTCAAGTTTCGAATTGCAGATCAGAAATCGGCTGAAGGAGTCGTCCATACCCAACTTTAGTGTTTTTTTGCGATTTTGACGTTATTCTACATTGGATTGAGATGAAAATTTCCGCATAGGAGTTTGGAGGGACGCTCTTTTGCTTTCAGGTTTCAAATCTTGACTCAGGGGTCGGCAAAAGGGGTTATTATCTGTTCACTGTTTTACGATATTCTCTTGATTGAGCATAGAATTGTAATGAAAATTGACACATGGGAGTTTAACAGAAAAGATAATTGATTTCAGGTGTCAAGTTTTGAATCGTGGTCAAAAAAAAGGCCGTCCATGTTAGTTGCTCACTGTTTTCGCGATATTGTCGTGATCATGCATCGGATTGAGATGAAAATGTTCAGACGAGGGTTATAAACTATGAGCAATTGACTCCAGATAGCATGTTCCGTGTTAAGGGTCGGCGAAAAGGGCGTCTTTATTCACTGTTCACTGTTTTCAAGTTCCTGACGTTATTTTACACATATTTTGAAAAGAAAAAATGGCACAAGGGAGCTTTGAGGAACGTAAAATTGGTTTCAATTATCGAATTTCGGGCCATGGGATAGAAAAAGAGGGTTTCATTTTGTGCAATAATTTTGTTGGAGGCAGTTAATTGATACCAATTTAAGTGTGAAGGTCAAGCAAAAGAGTCGTGCACACAAACAAATAGTACATGTTTCTGCCATAATGTCTAGATTTTACAACCGATCGAGAAGAAAACACTCTCACATAAATTTTAAATTGAATTTCAAGTAATAGTAATAGTAGCGACTTTAAGCACTGTTGATTTTTTTCCCTAAAATTGTCGAAAGAATGTTTCGAATTCATTTTCTAAACTCATTTTGACGTACCAATGATTTAAAGCGAAACGAAGTTCGTATGGGATCAGCTAGTACTACATAAAAACAAAAGTTTTTTTTAATTTATAAAGTTCTCAAAAACTACAAAATGATGAAAAATAAAATAAGTTGAAAAACAAATACAAACAAAAGACTAAAAATGACGAAACAAATACTAAAAATGATGAAGAAAGACAAAAACAGAAAATATGACAAATAAAAATAAACATTATAAACACAACAAGAAAAGTGCAAAAAGCATCAAAAACATAATTTAAAAAAATAAAATAAAGCTTTCAAAAAATGGTCGAAAATTGGCTAAAAATAACGTCAAGGATAATAGTTAATAGTTATTTTGTAAAAAAAATTAGTTAAAAAAATATTTCAGAAAAAAGCCGGTCGATTTTAGCAACATTCGCTTTTGGCAACACAAAATGTACGGGCGTGTTGCCAAAATCGAACGGTGTCTGTAGTTGAGAATTCTTAACGCATTAAGGACCGTGAATATCTCTAAGCCAGGAAACACTGTTATCGGGTTTTTTTTTATCTTAGAAACACTTTGTTTGTATCCGTATCTCGTCCTCAAGTATTCAAATGAAATAAGGATCTGTTTTTCATTTCTTCAAAATCAAAACTCTGATTTAAAATTCAAACTTAATTCAAATAATTTAAAATCACAGCATTAATTTTGGAGGAAACTCATTTTTTTAATCTAAATGAGAATAGGATTAAAAATTTCGAACATTTTTTACTTGTTTTTACGATTCTGAACTTATTTTCAATTAGTGGGCTGGTTTCACGATTTTGAAAGCTTTTCGAATTTCAATTTGCATTCTTTTAAAAAAAATCCAACTTTCATCTTTCTCAATTCAAAATCCACAAAATTGATAATTGATCTTATTTAGTGCTGCAGTGCGATTCTTTATTAAAAGCGAAATACATTGAAGTGGCTGTACCAAAATTTTACAGCTATTTGCCTGAACGCTACGTTGAGTTAAGGAAATTTGGTGCCAGAATTCTTGCTATGTTTGCAAGAAGCTACATATCTATGTGAGCAGTTTTTTCCGCAATGAAAGCTACAAAAACTCCTCATCGTTCGAGATTATCTGATAAAAATTTATCATCAATAATGAAAGTATCAGTGACACATAAACTTCAATCTGATATCATTACATGTTTTCTAACTGATTTTGGCTGCGGCCCTCTACGTCATAGAAAATTTTTACTGCGGCCCGCACACTTAAACGAGTTTGACATGGCTGCTCTAGAAGTTTACCGAGATTCGGAAACGGAGTTAGCAGCGTGTAAAATGAAATGGTAGTGTGCGTCTGAGCGTGTAGGATAAAATCGTCGCATGGGCGCTGACATGTTGGATTGGTGAAAACAGAAAGTTGATGTTGAGAAAGTACGCAAGAATTCAAAGAGTTTTGGAAGGAAATTGCCGATATTGTTGTCGAAAAAGTGGACGAGATTAGTTTAGGCATTCTGTAAGTAAAATAATGATAGAAAATGGATTCGGATTGTTGACAAATACTTACCACACATTACTTACTGTAGAATAGGTTTACCAGAAGTCGAAAAATCAAGATCCTGAAAGTTTCGAAGAATTAATAAAAATTGTACATACTTACCGTAAGTTGTGGAAATAATCTGAAAAACAATTGAAGTTAAATAGAAAACTTGTAATGTAGGATTCAGGTGTAGCTAGGAGGAAGCAACTTACTGAAAAACTTACTTCGTGTTATGTAAATGATAAATAAATCGAATTTTATAGCTTTAGTTATTCGCCAAAATTACTGCCGAGTTGTTTTTCCTGAAAGAAAACACCACAACAGTGTCGAATTGCAACTTTTTTAAAATTTCAAAAGGGCTGAAGTCTAACAAATTTGCTTTTTGCTCAAAATGAATTTAAAAAAATATGTTTAGGTACCAGTAAGTATAGAAAATGCGGAAATTTGTTCGAGATATGTCCATTTTATTGTATTGCCAGATTGTCCAATTTGCAGAAAAAATGTTATTTTTTGTGAAGAAATGAATCCAACTGTGTAAGTTGAAAATTCAGGGAACAGATTAGATGAAAATTGATGTTGAAAAACATGCAAAAAAATCCCCTTGTCACCCGGTAGGATTTGAACCCATATTTTGCGCCTCTCTGGGGCCCATATATAAACATTCTACTACAGGAGACAATCTGGCGTATGAAAGTTAAACTGGTCGAGATCACTGATTGAATGTTTGAGTCTAGACCAGTGGTTTTCAAAGTGGTCCCTACCGCCCCCTTGGGGGCGATGAGAGCTTTTAGGGGGGCGGTGAGCTCAACTTTGGAATTTGGGGGGCGTTAGAAGGGCTCAGGGGGGCGGTCGAGTCCTTTTTAAATTCACATTTTCACAAATTACGGAACAACTTAGAATTGAAATGACAACGAGAACGTTCAATGCCCAACAATGAAACGATTTTGAAGAACTCTGAAAATCTAATTATAACCAGGTTTAGGACGAATATTTATCTGTTAACTCACAGAGTTGATAAGCATGTTTTTGTCTCTGTAAGTCACAATCACAGACAGATTATTTTTTAATTGTGAAAGATTTCGTATATTCACAATCTGTTTAGTTAAAGTCTCTATAATTTAATTTATTTTGGATTGAACTAAGAAGCATTCATTTTGGATGGCTATGTGTTTTAGGTCAAATGAATTCGATGAATTCTTAAGCTTATACAATGCATGACAAAAAATCTTTCGGCATTTTTCATGAATAAACATCAAAAGTTATTCGATTTTAACTAAACTGTTGGAACCTATGTTAAATTTTAAGACCCATGAAAGAAATAGTATTCGCATTAAGTCTACAACTGTCATAAATATAAGTTGAAATTTATTTGATCAAGAAATGATATTATTTAAAATACATTTTATGCGATTTCATCGAATTATCAGTAATTATTTTGTGAAAAATTTTAGGCACATTTAATTAGTAAAGAATTCTGTTTTCCAAAACTTTGATAGGCGAATTATTATTAGTTTTTTTTTGTTTTGAAGTTTAAGTGTTTGTCCTGAAAAAAAATAATTTATTTCAATTTCAGTCTTGATGTTTGAAGCAATTTTGAATTTATTTTGTGTTTTGATTTGCTACAATTGATGGTTACAGGGTGGCCACTCAAAATCGATTTTTGATTTCCCGCATTTTTCCCGTCTTTTTCCCGCATGGTCTCACGAAATTCCCGATTTTGTAAAATCGAAAACCAAGCGAAGTTCCGATTTTTTTCTTAATATTTATTTCTTTCAGTGGTAAATGATTTTTCAATGATTTTTTTTTGTTTATTTTTACCAATTAAACTACCAATCATTAGATTGATATGCAGGGTTTTTTTTTATTTTTAAAACTGCGTCACTTGAGTCGAAAATGTTGAACAAATATGACTGTTCATAAAAGAAAAAGGGTAAGGTATACCGGAGTAAGTGTGGACGTGGGGTAAGTGGGGACGATGGATGTTAAAAAAATACTGTGCACTATTTTTTCAAACTTTGAATGCAGAATGTTAAATTTACTTGTAATCAATCCAAAATCTGTAAAAGAAATACGATTCCGAAAATAGCGGATATTCACAGCGACTTTTTGTTAATTTTCTATTTTTAACTACGATGTCGAGTTGATGTGCATCTTTTTCAATAGCAAATTTCTCGTAAACTAGCTGGCTCTTGACGAAAAACTCTAAATTGAAACAATCCTTACATTAAAAACAACCAGTTAGGAAAGAAACAGCGGTTTAAATGAGGAAAAAAGATTTTATTTACAAAAAACTAAAATTTTGTCTCCAAACCCTACCTGGGGTGTGGATGGGGAGGGCTTTATACAGACTTGATGTTTACACATTTTTATCAATTTTCTGTCCTTCATCCAATACAATTTAGCTATATTTAGCATTAGGATTATGGAAAGTTCTGTAAAGTACTTGTTTGTTCTGGAATAAGTATAAATTTTCGATAAAATCGTGTGTTGCCACATAAATCACTCATAATAATCGTTGAAAGATACCTCACTAATAGTACCAAATTTTTGACGATTCGAGCAATAAAGTACCGTATTAAACCAAGAAAACAAAAAATTGTTTGAAATTTCCTGAGAAATCAAAAGGAAATCTACCGTTCCCCATAGAGCGGGGTAAGTGAAGACATCAGCAACAATTTACGAGATAAGTTTTCTTGCTTTGCCTATCAAGCTCATCTCTTAAGCTTTTGTAAACAACATATTCTGTATCAAATTGAACGTAATTTTATCAAAATTGAACCACTGCTGATTTTTTGATGGTTTTTTTCAAGTTGAACTATACGGAAAACCGTCTTATCCCAGTGGACCTTATATTAATTGAAATTAGTGTGATAATAGTTTTTTCGCTGTATTTTTTTCTCAGATATTTTTAAGTATTTTAATTTTTCGTCCATCAAGCTTACCTCTCTCTCAGCGTCAGATAACACCTTAATTTTTTTCGCCTCCAGTTTCTTTGCCTTATCTTCTGCCTTTCGCTTCCGTTTGCTATAGTTTTTTTTCAGATTCTTCTCTTTTTTTTTGCTTTTGAGGACACAACATACCTCGAGTGAGTATTGCGAGCATACTGTATTGACGATTTCGTTACGGTTATTCCCGTTGTTCAATGAAGCAAATTGAAACTTGTCGAAACCGATCCAACTCGGCAGGAAGATCCGTTTCGACCTGGTAGAATTCATCGAAGTCAATTGGAAAGAGACTGGTGATCAACTGTCAATCCATTTCTACTTGTTTCAACCTATTTCGACCAAACTTCATTGAACAGACTTTCACTAAGCCAAAAATTCCCGACTTTTCAAAAGAATTCCCGGCTTTTTCCCGCTATTTTCCCGTTGAATTTCAATTCCCATCTTTTTCCCGCATTTCCCGCTTTTCCCGAATGGGTGGCCACCCTGTGGTTATGCGTTGGCTTTTCGATCTTCTCAAGTCAATCATAACAGTTTTTAAACATTGAACGATTCAAATTAAACTACAATTAAATTTCAAAAGCTTTTGGTTTTGCAACGATGCCAATTAGCATTCTTTCTAGAGATTTTTCAAAAATTCGCTCAAGGGGGCAATAAGCTAAAAAATGTTACGAAAGGGGGCGGTGAAGGAAAAAAGTTTGAAAACCACTGGTATAGACCCATCTCTGGGTCAAAGTTTAAAAAATGTTATTTATTGATTAGTCCTGAAATGTTCAGATGAAACTAACTACATTCAATTTTTTATTATTAAGATCAAAAGTGGGGCTCTATTTTGAGTCATCAGATGCAAAAAAAAACTTCAATTAGGTTAAGCTGTCTTATAACTTTCTTCTAGCTACTCCTACTGCTTAGCCGTATTCGGCAAAGTTTCAATCAAACAACAAAATATTCAAGAAAAACCAAAAAAGTGACATTCTTAGAAAAAAGTTCCACTACATTCCATAGAAAATTTTTAATCACTACCGGGTACCCAATTTCACCAAAAAATCTGCAAAAATGTCATGCTTCCTTTTTGACGAATTAAATTTTTTTTTACTATGTAGTTTTGAAGTTTTTAAATTTTACACACCCTAATATGTTCCTCTTTTCCACCTTTCATAATTTTTTTTGTCGGAATCAAATATATAGTAGGAAATATACTGCAGTATGTATAATATAAAACTGAAATACTAAAAAAAGCGAGACTTTACAAGGACTCGTATGCAGAAAAGGATAAAATTTGATCTAGAATTCCGCTGTCTGATTGAATTTATTTTATTTAGAGTTTCGATAGTTGTTGCCAAGTATATTTAAATGAAATTGTCTTCTATAGGCGCTAGGTATATAAAACTGAAACATAAAAACAACATCCTGTACCTATAAATTACATGGAAATTGTCACTTAATGGTCAGAAGTAAGTCAGACAATAGAGGAATTTCAGTTCGATCGAGACGCGATATTGACAAGCTAGGTAAACATTTATCAGAAAGATCTGTTCAAATTTCAAGATTTAATATTTATAAGACTACTAGAAAGTTCCATCAGTATGAAAAAAGGAGAAAAATGTGGTAATTTCAATTTAAACTTACTATTAAAATAAGACAGCTATTTATCCTAAATAGTTATAGTATATCGAAAATTAAGTTTCATTTAGGTTTGAACTTCACAATATTTAAAGTTTGAAAAAATACTGAATCGCAGCAACCCGTTTCAATAAGCACAATTAAACGCGGTTTATTCTCCGAGATCATGAAACATGGTTGCTGAGATGGCAGCAAACTCCCTCAAAAGGCGTAAATTCAATTGAAGCAAAATATCGTTCAATGTTCAACGATTTCAGCACTAGGTACTTAGAATGGGGGATAACTTTTATCTCGATTTCTGTGCTGTCAATGAGAAATATCCCCTTCCGCATCTAGACTGAAGGATAAAAATTGGAGCCCCACCCGGTGTTCGAGAAGCGACTAGTAACTGGACGTTCTGCAAATGTAAAATACAGTTCTGTCCGTAGAATTTTCCACGTTTTTCGTACATATGTATGTTCTCAACTATCAAAGTTGTACTGTAGGGCTACGTCTAACCGATCGGGATTAAGTGAAACTTTCGAACAGAAAATCCACGTTCCGGTTGTCGACTGATAACGTCTAGTGATTTCTCAAAGCAAATGTACCAAATTGCATAGTTTTGATCACTTTGCTCAATGCATTCAATTAGATACAATGTATTCTGTTTTAAAATGTTTTAAAATTCTTCATTTCTTTACTTCCATTCAGAATTTCAAAACATTAATGACCTTCTTCAAATCGCACCATATTTGAGGTCAACAAACTGACGCTGATTTTCCACTCGCTTGACCAGGATGTGTTTTACGATCAAACTTTGGGGCCGAATCACACATAATGTCATCTGGTAGATTACATTCAATTTTTCATCCTTTCAGCTCCCTCCTCGGTTGAGTTTTTGTGTTTTGCTTCCAGAACAGCACCATACGATGCTACTATATTCCAGTTTCTTTGAAGAAAACTCCACGGACACGATGATCCAGGCCATTTGTTAGCTGACTGACCCCCCATCCTCGAGCGAAATGTCAAAATCTTTCGTTGCCTCAAAGAGCGCCTTCTGTTATCAACAATCGCAGTTTATTTCCGACGCCATGATTGTCACGCTTTCCCTAAACCTTCTAACTTCGAACATCCCCACTGTCTTTCGCTTAGGAAATGATAAACAGTCCCTTTTCTTCCCGTTCATTCATCTCCCCTTTCGGTCCGCAAAAAGGGAAACCCTCCCCAGGATCCAATATTCGTTTCCTTGAGAAGACCACCGCTTGTGATGCATATTCTGGCGTCTGTTTTGGTTTCCTTCGGCTACACCCGCTTCCCAAATACGCTCAGCTGTCAAAAGCCTGTCGAGCGAAATTTTATTAGCCACCAATCTAAGAGGGGAGACCGGAAGCAAAAAAAAAAATAATGCGCTGCATTCTTCCAAGCCCATCAGCCAGTTGAGTTGCCCTAAATTCGAGGCATCATCTGTTTGGCTTACTTTGGGTTTTCGAACGGCCCGAATTGACTTTCTGCCTGTTCTTTAGCAAAATGGAGAGGACCAAAAACGATATTTAAACTACGACGGTTTGATGGCGCAGCAAACGGCAATAAGCTATGTATCAGACTCGTAATCATAGTAGGCGACTTCGTGATGATTTATCAGCGAAAGATTTTCGGAGGGCTCTTTGGTTTCCGGTAAAAGAGTCTTGAATCTTGAATCTTGAATCTTGAATCTTGAATCTCGAATCTTGAATCTTGAATCTTGAATCTTGAATCTTGAATCTTGAATCTTGAATCTTGAATCTTGAATCTTGAATCTTGAATCTTGAATCTTGAATCTTGAATCTTGAATCTTGAATCTTGAATCTTGAATCTTGAATCTTGAATCTTGAATCTTGAATCTTGAATATTGAATCTTGACACGGAGAAAAAAGTATAGTTTCATCAAAATTAGAAAAGAAATGAATTTACCTTACATGTTAGAAGATAAGCTTGCCTTCGTTGGAATTAGTCCTAAACCAATCCAGGCCGAAGACGTTTCATTTTAAGACGTGTTAAAGTGTAAAAAGTGTAACCAACTTAATTCAGAATTTTAAGCTAACCATTTTAACTTCAAAACTCATCTATCGAATACTTACATCCAAATTTCAAAGTCAACAAATTGGTAGCCACGTGACAGGCGTTTTCTATTTAAGTTAGTCAGCGGAATTAGCCCCAAATAAAACTATAACCTCAATTGGATAATTAATCACTTTGATAATTAAAAATCTTCATTACAAATTTTCTGCCAATTATAAATATTCTTCAAGAAACAAATGCTGGGAACTTTAAAGCTTATTTTCATCAAATTCATTATTACATTCTTATATGCTTTTATTTCTATCAGGTTTTCTTTATTTTTTAATCACTTCAAAAAAAATATGTAAAAATTATTTAAGAAAATATGAATTTTTTTTTTACAAAACTTAAAAATTTTACAAAAAAAAATAAATACAAGTTTTTAGTTTTTTAACTTCTGCGAAAAAAGTTAAAAAAAAAGGTTTCTATTTATTTACTTCTACCTTTTCTGTGTCATGAGCGGATTTCAACGAGTTTTAAAAAAAGTTTAATCAAAATAAAATATTCAATCTCCCTAAAATCAAAAATTAAACAATTTTGCAGGCTTAGTTGGTTTAGTAAAATAAACCCGGTTTCAAAACTTTCTCCAGTAATGTCAGCAATAATTGTTTATGATATCTTTCCAATTTATGAAAACTGTAGATTTTTTTTCAGTTTATTCATTTTCTGCATGATTAAAATATTTTCTTTCTTAATCAAATGAAGTATATTAAACACATTCAGAATCAGATTTTTTTTTTCAAGTAGATTTGTTTATTCATCAGTAATCAATGATTTATTTCACTCAAGACTGATTTATTTTTCAACTTATAAACTTCCTATCACCAAAACTAGTGGCGGCAGCTAAAATTTTTGTAAAGTTTCGTGTTCAGGAAAATTCAGGAAAATTCGAAATCTACCAAATTAACAAAGGCACCAAAATGCTATTTTCATTAGTTATCAATTTATTTCTACGAATAACTTTTCGAAATGGTAAGAAGTAAGAAAAGTTTTCATTTGAAAAAATTTCATCTAAAAAACTTGTGTGTTTGATTTGCTTATTTTGATTTTATTTTCAAATGAATTCTCCGAATTTAATTGTATAGATTTTTGTATAGATATTTAGTCTATTATTTTGCCTTTCTTCCAAAGACGTATAGTTAACGGTCGATTTTTTATTTCTGAATTTAGTGTTCTGGAAACAAAATCTTCTTTAAATTTTAATCGAACACATTTGAAAGTTTTTAAACGATTTCACTAATTTTAGTTACTGTGAATCGTCTTTTATGAATCGAAATTTTTTTAAAATTTATTATTATTGACATGTTACCACGGTTGTGGCTTTCGTGCCTCATGAATCGATAATGATTTTTCAGTTTATCAATGAAAAGTTCCAAAAATGATATTGAAGAGCAACTTTAAATCAAAATTTCAATGTTTCAAAAGTGCTTCATTTTTTTTAAAATATTAACTAAAAAAACATGGAATCACATGAGTTTCAATATTTTTTAATGTCTTACCGGATTTATTGTGAATTTTCGGAATTGCTATTATTTCTTGCTTAATTTGAATGTCTAAGCCACCCGCTCCTCCCTCATGGACAGTCCTTTGCACGAGCCTTTTCTCGAGCAACTATACTTACTAAATAATTAACTGTACTTGTATGATTGGTTCTATACATTCAATTATAAATATGATAGCATGATAGGTTCAACTGCAATTGTATGTTTGATTCAATCATAAATATAATAAATTGATCTATAACATACTGATTCATATTGGGCATTCAACTCTATACATTGTTGATTCAACTGTAGTGGAATGTTGATTTAACTATTTTTTAATGCGTTTTAATGCGTTCAACTTAACATTAACAGTTTTAATTTGTATTTTTCCTGAATTAATTTTAATTTTCATTTGGGTTTTATACATATTTTGTTTAGTTGATATAATTTTTAAGCACAAAAACGGAATGTATAGTTGAATCAAATATATTTATAGTTGAATTCCATAAATCAATCATACAATTATTGTTGAATCTATCATATGTACATTGTATTCAATTATTCCATTAATTAGTACAAAATTCAGGAAAAATATTCAGTTAGGCTTCCGCATTTCCAAATCCGAATTGCCGGGCCCCCTGCCATCAGATTTTGTACAGCCATCTTGTCCACCTTCTTCGCCGCAGAAAGCCAGTTTGCCTTGAACTGCTGCTCGTCCTTAGCAGTTTTTTGGTCTTCTTTAGGTTCCGCTTGACAATAGCACAGTATTTCTCAATTGGGCGGAGCTCTGGCGTGTTGAGAGGGTTCTTGTCCTTGGGAACCACCTGCACGTAGTGGGCGGCGTACAACTCCATGGCCTTTTCACCGTAATGGCAGGATGCCAAATCCGGCCAAAACAGTACGAAACAACCGTGTTTCTTCAGGACAGGCAGCAGACGTTTATTCAAACACTCTTTCACGTAAATTTCTTGGTTGACAGTCCCGAAAGCTATGAAAATACTGCTTTTCAAGCCACAGGTACAGATGGCTTGCCAAACCAGATATTTATTCGCGAACTTTGACAGTTTCATGTGCTTGAAAATATCTTCTACCTTTCCCTTTCCTTTTGCCGTATAAAACTCCTGTCCCAGAAGCTGCTTGTAGTCGGCTTTGACATAGGTTTCGTCGTCCACGCAGTCAAACTTCGTCAGCATTGTCGTGTACAGCCTCCGGGATCGCGCTTTGGCCGTCGTATTTTGTTTATCATCGCGATTTGGAGTCACTACCTTCTTGAAAGTCGATAGTCCGGCTCGTGTTTTGGCTCGATGGACGGCTGTAGACGATACACCCAGCTTATTTGCGGCATCTCGGAGAGAGAGGTAAGGGTTTCGCTTGAATCTACCGGCAACTCTCTTTGTCGTCTCAGTGGCTTCCGGTTTTCGATTTTTCCGCGATCCAGACTTCCTGGCTGTCGACAAACGTTCCCCAAACACTTTAATTACATTTGTAACGGTTGATGGGCAACTATTAGCGGTTTTGCTAGCTTTGCGTGCGAGGAGCCCGGATTTTTGCGATGCGCGAGCAAAATTTTGATACGCTGCTCTTCTTCCTTGGACGGCATTTTGACAACTGAAGAGTGAATTCCAAAATCAAAATAGAAGCAACATTCTACACACACACACCTTCAAAATGAGGTGTGTTTTTTAATGCAAAATTGAAAGAAATACGTCAAGTTGATATTGACCAAATTTTGAACGTTGTCAAAACTAAAGCAGAAAATATCAATCCTACACAATGTAAGGTATGAGTTTAAATAGAGATAACAATATTATTTGACAACATAGAAACGACCAAGTGTGCCATGTGATCAAACAAAATGAGGAAAAAAACAAGAAATCCAATTTCAAATATTTGTCCTACCAGAGGCCTCCTGCTTCCTGATTCGCTCAATGCGTAGGGCGCAGCAACGTGGACATCAACAAAAACCCCGCTTGTTTGATTTTCCGGAATGTTTGCTAACAAAATCGGGACGAAAAACGAGGAAAGCCACCACAACAAAACAAAACCATTCTTGAGTTGTTTGAAGGAAGCTTCCCACTTGAGATCTGCATTTGTCGAATTCGCAATTCCCCCGATAGTTGAGAATTGAGATTGCTTCAAGTCGTTGAAAGTGGTCGGTTTCAAATCGAAAAACGTCCTATCGCAATAAGCCGCGTGTTTGCTGTTCTGCGGTTAAGATTCTGCATGAGTTCAACAAATCCAAAACACACCGCCGACTTTGATAACACCAAAGTAAGGGCCATGTTTCCGGAACGCGGAGGAAACGTCAAACCGGAATAAATCACTTTTTAGCCTCATTGATTTATAAGCGGCTGCGGTCGTTGGATGGACTCGAGTGTCATTAATTTCAATCTTTTTTGCTCTTCTCTAGGATTGGGGCTGTCATGTTCGGTGGTACAAATCAGGATGGTTGCGGGGAACTTTATCAGTTCAGCTGGGTGTTTATGTTTACTAATTTACCAATGCCGGCCCATCGGCTACCAATCATAGTTTCACAACACCACACCGAACTCGAACTCCATAGCAATTATGGCAACCCATTAATCAATTCACACTTTTTTGACAGTTGTCGCCCACTTTCCCCGCACCTTTCGTTCAAGAAGAGGAACCGATAAGAATAACCGGTAGCGCCATCGCTTATCTTCACAAAAAGCGACGTAGATTCTCGTAAGACCGTTGAAGAGGGTTTACGAAGACTCGCTGAATCCAGATGTGACTTGTGTCAGAAAAGAACACGCGTACCTAATCGGAGCAGGCGATTGAATGGATTCGGGAAACCAACAACGCGCCTACTGCCTACTTCACCGAACACTCAACTTCGGTAAAATTTGAAGATGTCACGCGATTTCAGCTCGTGTTGCACGATTTTTCCGAAACGAGTGAGCTCTTGTGAGTGCTACCGATTTGCATAAGCAAAAAATACAACAACCCTCCGCTACGATTCGATAGAGTCAGAAATTGCTAGTCAAATTCATACAAAAATACATCATAAAAAGGAGGGAGTCATCACGCGAGTGTCATTGTCAACTTTGGCAGAGTCATAATCAGTTCCCCTTTTGTTGGAAGTCTGCAAAGAGCGAAGGCTTGTTTCAAGACAGCCAATTAGGAAGAATATTATTAAATTTTCAATAAATTAATTTTAAAGCATCGCCATTGTTATGCAGTTGAAGCATAAAACGGGGTGTCCGAAAAGGGTTTACAAATAATGATAGTTTTTGACAATTTTTCAATAACAGAAGGTAAAATGGACAATTGTAATGAGGTTAAAAATTTGATAATTTTTTAAACAAATAAACATTTGCTTAAATTTATATAACATAAAATAATTTAAAAATAACAGAAACTGACCAAAATTTCGAAAGAAATAAAAACTTTAAAAAATTAAAAATTAAAAAAGGATAAAAACTAAAAATGGAACTTTTTTCAAATTTTCTATTAATATAAAAATTTGAACACTTTGGAAAATTTTAAGATTCTCTAGATTTTGAAATGAAAAATTGATTCAATATTCGATACTGTCAAAATTCACAAAATTGACAAAATAAACAAAATAGACAAAATTGACGAAATTGACAAAATTGACAAAATTGACAACATTGACAAAATTGACAATATTGACAAAATTGACAAAATTGACAAAATTGACAAAATTGACAAAATTGACAAAATTGACAAAATTGACAAAATTGACAAAATTGACAAAATTGACAAAATTGACAATATTGACATAATTGAAAAAATTGACAAAATTGACGAAATTAACAAAATTGACAAAATTGACAAAAAAGACAAAATTGACAAAATTGACAAAATTGACAAAATTGACAAAATTGACAAAATTGACAAAATTGACAAAATTGACAAAATTGAAAAAATTGACAAAATTGACAAAATTGACAACATTGACAAAATTGACAATATTGACAAAATTGACAAAATTGACAAAATTGATAAAATTGACAACATTGACAAGATTGACAAGATTGACAAAATTGACAAAATTGACAAAATTGACAAAATTGACAAAATTGACAAAATTGAAAAAAACTGACAAAATTGACAAATTTGACAAATATGACATAATTGACAAAATTGACAATATTAAAATAATTGACGAAATTGACAAAATTGACAAAATTGACGAAATTGACAAAATTGACAAACTTGACAAAATTGACAAAATTGACAAAATTGACAAAATTGACAAAATTGACAAAATTGACAAAATTGACAAAATTGACAAAATTGACAAAATTGACAAAATTGACAAAATTGACAAAATTGACAACATTGACAAAATTGACAAAATTGACAAAATTGACAAAATTGACAAAATTGACAAAATTGACAAAATTGACAAAATTGACAAAATTGACAAAATTGACAAAATTGACAAAATTGACAAAATTGACAAAATTGACAAAATTGACAAAATTGACAACATTGACAAAATTGACAAAATTGACAAAATTGACAAAATTGACAAAATTGACAAAATTGACAAAATTGACAAAATTGACAAAATTGACAAAATTGACAAAATTGACAAAATTGACAAAATTGACAAAATTGACAAAATTGACAAAATTGACAAAATTGACAAAATTGACAAAATTGACAAAATTGACAAAATTGACAAAATTGACAAAATTGACAAAATTGACAAAATTGACAAAATTGACAAAATTGACAAAATTGACAAAATTGACAAAATTGACAAAATTGACAAAATTGACAAAATTGACAAAATTGACAAAATTGACAAAATTGACAAAATTGACAAAATTGAAAAAAATTGACAAAATTAACAAAATTGACAAAATTGACAAAATTGACAAAATTGACAAAATTGACAAAATTGACAAAATTGACAACATTGACAAAATTGACAAAATTGACAAAATTGACAATATTGACATAATTGAAAAAATTGACAAAATTGACGAAATTAACAAAATTGACAAAATTGACAAAATTGACAAAATTGACAAAATTGACAAAATTGACAAAATTGACAAAATTGACAAAATTGACAAAATTGACAAAATTGACAAAATTGACAAAATTGACAAAATTGACAAAATTGACAAAATTGACAAAATTGACAAAATAGACGAAATTGACCAAATTGACAAAATTGACAAAATTGACAAAATTGACAAAATTGACAAAATTGACAAAATTGACAAAATTGACAAAATTGACAAAATTGACAAAATTGACAAAATTGACGAAATTGACCAAATTGACAAAATTGACAAACTTGACAAAATTGACAAAATTGACAAAATTGACAAAATTGACAAAATTGACAAAATTGACAAAATTGACAAAATTGACAAAATTGACAACATTGACAAAATTGACAAAATTGACAACATTGACAAAATTGACAAAATTGACAAAATTGACAAAATTGACAAAATTGACAAAATTGACAAAATTGACAAAATTGACAAAATTGACAAAATTGACAAAATTGACAAAATTGACAAAATTGACAAAATTGACAAAATTGACAAAATTGACAAAATTGACAAAATTGACAAAATTGACAAAATTGACAAAATTGACAAAATTGACAAAATTGACAAAATTGACAAAATTGACAAAATTGACAAAATTGACAAAATTGACAAAATTGACAAAATTGACAAAATTGACAAAATTGACAAAATTGACAAAATTGACAAAATTGACAAAATTGACAAAATTGACAAAATTGACAAAATTGACAAAATTGACAAAATTGACAAAATTGACAAAATTGACAAAATTGAAAAAAATTGACAAAATTAACAAAATTGACAAAATTGACAAAATTGACAAAATTGACCAAATTGACAAAATTGACAAAATTGACAAAATTGACAAAATTGACAAAATTGACAAAATTGACAAAATTGACAAAATTGACAAAATTGACAAAATTGACAAAATTGACAAAATTGACAAAATTGACAAAATTGACAAAATTGACAAAATTGACAAAATTGACAAAATTGACAAAATTGACAAAATTGACAAAATTGACAAAATTGACAAAATTGACAAAATTGACAAAATTGACAAAATTGACAAAATTGACAAAATTGACAAAATTGACAAAATTGACAAAATTGACAAAATTGACAAAATTGACAAAATTGACAAAATTGACAAAATTGACAAAATTGACAAAATTGACAAAATTGACAAAATTGACAAAATTGACAAAATTGACAAAATTGACAAAATTGACAAAATTGACAAAATTGACAAAATTGACAAAATTGACAAAATTGACAAAATTGACAAAATTGACAAAATTGACAAAATTGACAAAATTGACAAAATTGACAAAATTGACAAAATTGACAAAATTGACAAAATTGACAAAATTGACAAAATTTAAAATTGACAAAATTGACAAAATTGACAAAATTGACAAAATTAACAAAATTGACAAAATTGACAAAATTGACAAAATTGACAAAATTGACAAAATTGACAAAATTGACAAAATTGACAAAATTGATAAATTGTCAAAATTGATAAATTGTCAAAATATCCAAAAAAAAAAATTCTTAATAAAAAAAAATGAATGTTTCGAAATTGTCATTTAATTTTATTTTCGTACCTTTTAGCACTATTTACGAATTCAAAACTCGCTTTAGATTTGAGAAGATTGAAGTTCATAGCATAGTTCTTGCAACATTTAGCAGATGTCGCTACAGGTTAGAAAAGCTGTTCATGTACGCTAGTTTTCTGTGTTTTCCCTGCTTTTTAACTGCCATCTGGCGGAAAACTTGGAAGCAACCAACTGGAAGTGCTGAACGGAATATCGACTCAACGACATTATGCTCGCCGTTGAGACGACATGTCGACATTCCGTTCAGTCGACATTTAAGAATGTAAAATTATTAAGTCAAAATTTTATCTAGAAAATTTTACAAAAATGACTTTTTTTAAGTAAATCTATTCAAAGATCATTAAATGCCTTAATAAACAAACCTTTGATTAAAAAAAAATCAAAGATCGTTATCCTCCTGCAACATGTTTAAGTTTTTAATTCATTAAATGAGTTCAAATTCACTCGTCCTCGTCAGCGCCAAACCTTCCGTTTCAATGTTTCTGTGCATGTTTTGCTGTTCAACATAAACCGAAGGGGGGAAACGAAACATAAACAAAACCACCGTAACTTTTAAGGAGAGTCTTGTGAGTTGTTGTTTTTTTCCCTTTATCTTTCGGTTTTTGGATATCGCGTTCGTTGAACTTCTTTTGGGGAGCCTTCGGTCTAGGAATTTTTGTTGATATGATGCTTTTTTTCGTCCATACCGGAAGGCAAAGTACGCAAAATGGGGATAGTCAGTTGAATGATTGAGTATCAACATATTTTTTTTTATGCTGAGGTAAACATGCAATTCAGATAATACTCCGGCGTTTATCGATCTATAGTGGCTCATCAACTTGATGGCTTTCATTCAAGGGAATAATAGTTGTTTCAAGGATCCCTGAGGATGATATTGTTTGCTATTGAAACGTCGGTATTAACTTTAATTGATTGTTAAAATAAAACTGAACCGGATGGGTCAAAACAAATTTTAATTCTCTGAAAAAAATAGCTGCCGAAATAACAAATATTTTTTCACTAATTTGTTAAGTGTTTTGACATTAAATCTCGGATTGCGGACTCTTGGCGCTGTTTTCTAACGAGATTCGAATAACCTCTGATGACAGGGATCCATTCATCCTCACACAGTTTTGCACCCCATAAAACTGATTGGTCTTCGGTTTTCAAACCATTCCCAAATCCAAAGCATATGATGATGATCAAAGTGGCGGAAACAACAATCTGCGATCACTGATAAAACTCAAACAGCCAACTCGATCACCACTAGACGGACAAAAAAGGGTCCAATCTCCCAATCGAGCTCACCAATGACAGTAGTGATATGATTAAGGGTCAATCTGAGGCGGTTTGCTTTTATGCCTCCGATGATGCGATCGATTAGTGGCCAGTTTAAGGGCAACTAACTAACTAAACGATCATCGGGAATCGTTACGTAACTAAACGTTTCGATCATTGGCCGTGAGATTCCGCGATCGAGAGACTTATTCAGATAGCGGAAATGGACGTTGTTTTGCTTCCATTTATGGGTTCCCGATCACTTTCCCATGGGGTTTTGTTGATGATAATATGGCCGTGTCTATATTGGAACCGATCCTAGCAGGCCGCTCAGTTGCTCTTTTTGAATGGCTATGCCAAATTCAACAGCCCGCTCGTTTGTCGATACTGAACATGAAGAGACGAGGATGCACGTCAAGGCTAACTCGATGAAAAGATGTTCCAATACTTTGGGAATTGGAGACAGATGCCTTCCGAAATAAATGAACCTTACTTAGCCAGTGGATAATAACAGTTGATTGCTGTATAGGGATCGGCAGCAGGTCAGTTTGCTTTCGGAGTTATTGTTTGGCGATAAAATTTGCACCTGCAACTCGGGCTGGAAACACGAACCTCGAAGAAATGAAAGACGGGTAATAATATATGTTTCAATTTTGTTGGCAACAATATTGACATGATGATCTTTTCAGATTGAAATTCTTTCCACTGTTTTTTTTTAACGCTGATAAAAATAAGTGTTCAATGGAAAATATTAATATGATGTAAAGAATGGAAACTAACTGCAGAATAATATCAGTTTTTAATACTTCGGTGATGAAAAGAGAGTTCAAATCCGTAAAAATGTAACATAGAGAGAGAGAAGTAAATACAATTCTTAAAACGAGAGAAAAAGAAGAAACACTAAATTGATATCAGCAGATCTCGATGGTCTGCGAATCAGTTAGAAAAAGATTGAAATGGATAATGGTCGCTTTTCAACTTCTAGGTGAATTAAAGAGTTATAAGAAGAAAATGGCGAAATATTGTTACCAATCGGTTACGACACCGTTAAAAACAGTTAATTCATAAAATTCATAAAATCGGCCCTTTTTCAAATTTTTAAAAAAATTAATAAAAAAGCTATGAGACGGATTTCGCGCCAACTCGACACAGTGGGGCTTATTCTGCGAGGCGAGTGACGTGAAGTGACTTGGATTTTCAGAGTCACCTTTTTCCAGCAGGCGAATGCCGTGACTCGGATGAATTTAGGTGACTCTGAATAAACACGCATGGGCTGTCACCGTATTCTCAGAGGCGAACGGCGTGACTCAAGTCGGTGGCAAGTGACTTTTGAAGTCGTTACCAATTTAGTAAGTGACTAGACGAAAAAAATCTGAAAAATTTAACATAACAGTCAAAAATTGATACAAATACGTGTAATCGTGTAGCTTTAAACATTCTTATTTTGTTTTATTTACCAGGTCGATAAATTAAAGATCTTAATTCTTAGTCGTTTAGTTGCATGATCCATATATCTGATTTTAAGAACTCAAATCAAGTATTTGAATAAAAAAAAGATTGTTACTTTATTCTAAAGCTTAAACAAAATTTTAAAAAATATTCTAAAGTTTCACATTGAAATTTAAACCGAAATTGAAATCAGTTATTGAAATTTTATGGAGAATTTTGATTAAAATTCAAAGAATATGGATAAGTTACGAATCACTAGTTAAATTTTACACTCAAATTCTAAACTTCAATTCCAATTCTTCAATTCAATTATTTGTAACTGTAATCTCCAGTCTTGTATTTGATCTCCATAGAATGCATAATTTCGAATCTTTATCATATCAAGGATTTTGGATAGTAAATGGTACATGCGAGGCAAATGATATTTTCACGATATTATAATCAGCATATTATATCTAATTAAAAATAAAGATAATTTATATAACTTACACAGTTGGACGAATAACTACATCATGCGTCCTTCAACGAAAGCAAAGTAAGAGTCAATCCATGCTGGATGATCATTTCTCCCGATATAACTAGCTTCGGCACTCATAGTTCGCTTCCACTTTTTCTGTCTGTCCTCCTTGGCATCTTCCAAGTTTACAAATTGCCTGTACTGCACCGTTCCAGACGCCCTCATATCGACCAATTTCAGCGGATCTTAATTTTCACCGGAATTAACAAGGCCGATCGTTGCGACCAGCTCCGATTCGCAAGTTCCTTTGGATCTCGGCAAAGTTTGGAGAACATACGGAAGGATGTTGAGGCGGTTCTCGTAGTTCCTGAAAAGAGATTAATTATGAAAGATAGCATTTCAAATGCTATTTTCAAATAAAAAACTTACTCTCTTTGTATTAAAATCCCGTTCCGATTTTTATAGAGATTTGTATGTTTTGAAAATTCGAGCGATTAATTTGTTCATTTCAGAGGGTTGCCAAAAATTGAAGTGAAGAATATACAAGCATAGGTGAAGCAATAAATGATGTGAAAATTTTTGTCTATCCGAAACAGAAAAAAACGTTACATTTATGCTGTCAATGATTACGTATACGACAGTTTAAATTATACGCAAACAAAAATAAATGGTTCAACATACTGAACGAAACGTTTTTGTGCTGAAAAACAAAAATTTAGTGGACAAAATTTTGAATTAAATCGGACTAATCTGCACTACCTCAATATGCATATACGTAGCATAAATTGCTTTCGAATGAATTGCGATGAACTGTCGCGGTAAAGAACTTGAAGGTAATACACTCTGTTGATTGCAAATGTATTAGTAGGATATTTAAAAAATCGTTTTAAACATTGCTCATTACCCAAGCAACCAAAAGTCGCGTTTTTACTTAAAGATGGAACTCCGAAGTTCACATTTGACTGAAAAAATGTTTTACGGGAGCTTCAAGTGACTCTTGTCACGTAAAAGTTACTCAGGAACTTCCATCGCCCTTTGAAAGGTTAAATTATCGATAACGGAACTTCTAAGCGCTTTGAATGCAACATTTTTCAAGAAGGTCGATAACGGTCGCTTAACACTTTCTAACGCACCGTTAAGATATTTCTAGGTATTTTAAAGAATTTTTATGGGAATTCTAAGCGAAATGTCTGTCAATTTCTCAAAACAAAAAAAAAAAAGATTCAATAGTAACAGAAAAATAAATCCTTCAGTGCGATCAAAATGTCGCTGAGAAGAAAAAAATCTTCAAGATCTGGATCTGGTCAGCGAATGATCCTCCGCGAGGACTTGCAACTTTCCTTCAAACAATATCGAGCTGTGTTGCAGTAAGAATCGAAGCTGTGCCGGCGGATAGCAAAAATGGTTTGCAGATTACCCACTACTAGATTAGCAAATACGGTATACTGAGCTGAGATCGATCTATGTAAGTAGGGGAGAGTGGGGTATCGTGGGCCATGGGGAAACGTGGGCCACTTTTAATATCTCATATGCGTGTTGAGATAAAAATCTTAAACCAACTGTCATCGTCGTTGCTTTGCGTGAGCATACATTCCTATATGATGTTGACTGAAATACGCATCATATGCTCCTTTTATTTATCGAGCTAAAAAAGTTAGAAAAATTTACTTACATAATTAAAAAAACATCCGCTAATTTCATCGATGGGGAACCTAAAGTGCATAACAAAAATATTCTCAAACGCTTATGATCTTAGTTTTGTCATGAACTTCCACGTGGAAAAGGAATTTTTGATGAAACATCAATAAGTCACGCAAACGCAACCAATTTGCAAATCATAGCTTGTGGGAAATCGTTGGCCACATTTCTTGAATCACCTTTATTTTAATGTTTTTATACACATTCAGAACTTAAAATACGTTTTACCTATCTGCAAAGTTTTCTTATGCCAAATGAAGAATTATGAAAAATATTTTGTCCATCCTATATAAGAAATTTTGCCAAAACGTTCGCGAGCCTGGTTTTGGAATCTGTGCTATCATACACAGTTCTCTTTTTTATTTCATCATCTGAAATTGCTTTTAAATAACGAAATGAATTAGGAAATCACAGTTTTGGGTCAACTCATAAACTTTGTATGTTATTTGGTCGATTTGGATTTGGTGGCCCACGATTCCCCACCATTTTTCAAAATCCAAAAAGTATATCTTTTTTTCAAACAGTTAGAATTTGGGGAGAATAATTAATAAGTTATTCTCCCTTTTAAAAAAATACCTTTAAAAAAATACCTTATAAAACCTTGAAAATGTAGAAAACCATACCATTTTCTATTTTCATTTTATCTTTTATATTAAAGAAGTTATGGAACAACGAAAAAAAGTGGCCCATGATTCCCCACTCTCCCATATATTTATTTGGGCAGTGCGAAAAAAAGGATGTCGTCGGAAAAACTTCAGAATATCAACGTGAACAGTAGGGGAGAATGAGGATACTTGATCCCTGGGGATACTTGATTCCTTAGCTATATCTCCAAACTGGAATGTCGTACAAAGATCAAATGTTCTAGAAAAATGTGCCAAATGGAACAAAACAGCAATGGTTGAAGCTCAAAAAATTTGAACAAAATAAGGTTTTGGGTGAACTTTGTTTGAAAAATTTCACAAAATGTGACTTGAAGATCTTTTTTCATCATTTTAAAATGTTCCTAACATGGGAATATTATAACAAAAGTATTTATTCCAATACATCAATATTTCGAGTGTAAAATGAACTTCAAAATACAATATTTTCAAAGCGATGGAAAACTACCAACTTTTTTCAGAAAAGGTTTTCTAAAATGTTGATTTAGGGTACAATTGATCCCCAACATATGGGTACAAATGATCCCGGTATATTCTTCTTCTCAATGGATCGTGGTCATTGCTGGTTACGAGATTACTTATACTTATCCAATAGCTAATATTCATCCGTCAATTATCTGAAGAAAAGGGCTAAAATAATTGATTTTCTCTTGTTTGTAAAAAATTGCGCCCGTAAGTATGCAATGTTGTAAGGGTTGAGAATAAGCTATAGAATTTTTTTTCTGATAATTATAGATTGTGAAATGAGAACAAACATGACCAAAATAGTCAATTAACATTCTATCTTGGGGTTTCGTTTGATTTCTTCCATGGATTAGGGCTTCCTGAATAAAGGATCAAGTCTCCCCTAACTTCAAAAATTTCGCAATTTTTTTACTCCCACAAAAATGCTTCTAGTTCATCTACGGGTTGAAGTATCATTCTAATTTTAGGAGCATAGAAACTTGAAGTTACACGCTGTCAGAAAATGTAAAAGAGTGCGAGTTGCAAAATTTTTCCAAAAAGATATGGTGAAAATAAGAAAAGGGGATCAAGTATCCCCACTCTTCCCTACCCCAAAAAACGGAACGGTGAGAATACAGCAACTTTCTTATGTGTGCCTCCTGGGTTCGAAAATCATCCTGCATTCTACCACAGCCTCGGCTCGCAGTTAATAGTGAAGACAAATAAAGTGCTTAAAGAAATTTCAAAAAAATAAAGAAAAATTATATAAAAAATTGTGGTTATTTCTTTTATTCCTTGAAATTCTCTTATAAAAGAAAAGCCCAAGGTTTCGACCACTCTGTTTTAATTAATCAGCTCAAAATAACTTTGGAAATGGAACATCCATAAATGACGTAGCTTTTTTTGAGTTTTTATAAACCCCCCTCCCCCCTCGTAGCATTTCGTCACAAAGTCATAGACCCCCCCTAGATAATAACGCAGCTTTAATAAACCCTCCCCCCCCTCCCATTTTCAAAAATCGGTTTTTAATTTTTACTTTTATTATCAGCATTTCGCAAGAATAATACAAAAAATAAAAAAAAATGGAAAGAAGTTATAAATGGAAGTTTAAAAAAGTATATCAATCAGTCAAAAAATCAAGCTATTTTTCAACAAACAGGATAGCAAGTAAGTATTCAATCAGTTGCGTCGTTCCAAATTATCTCCATTCTGAATTCCAATGAAATCGTTGGGCAGCTTTCCTCCATCGTCTGTTCGGCTGGAATAATTGCATCTGCGATTTCAGCTGCCTCCACCCACTCTCTATCGTCCTCCGGAGTGATGACCAGCACTTCGTGTCCTCTTTTGCCTAAAATTCGCTTTGAACGAATCTTTCTATCCGAGGCCGGGGCCTTGTGGATTTTGCTGTGCTCCTTTTGGAGAACATTTGAAGCAAAATATAAATTGCATTTCTTGCATGTACGCTCCTTGATACGCTTGAAAACAGTCGGGCAGTAAGAGTCAAAAGCTACATGTTCAGACTGGATTGAATTAGTCATAATTTTGCTCAATTTTGATTTTTTTTTTCGATATTTAATTAAAGCTACGTAGCTTTACTTGAACCCCTCCCCCCCCTCTCGTCACACATCGTCACACAAAGTAAAACTCCCCCCCCCCTCCCCCTCAAATGCTACGTCATTTATGGATGTTCCCAAATGAAGTTTTAATACTACTTCCAACAGTGGCGAAAACAAAAGCAGGTTTGGTCGAGAGGTTAACAAGTTTGCATTACAACCTAAAGGGCAACGGATCAATTCCCAAAGCGTAAGTAGCTTCTTTGTAAAACATATAATTTAGTTAAAATTGAAGACATCGAGATATATTGTGATAGACCGGCAACCTAGCAGTCTGTCATCTGGTTGTCAGAGCAATCTGTCAACCAGATTTTTTTTTTGGTGCGTAGAAGGTTCTTAGATATTCCTTAAGGGCTGTAAAGTGTTCTATTCAACCAATGAAATGAACTTTTAAGTTGCTTTAATAACTTAAATTTTGAGCTGAATAGAATTCTCTAGGATCTCTGACGAGAGCTGATTAAGCTTCTATGAAATCGTTTAAAGAGAATTCTGGTTGCTTGGGTAGTCATTTGGGAGAGGCCGTTATGAAATTTTGAAAAAAAAAATATGTTGCCTCCAGTCGTACAGTCATTTACAGTTTGTTTATTTATATTTTATGTTTTAATGGATAAATAGACTGGTTCTAAACGTACACTGCGAAAAATCCTCTAATTAGCCTTATGTGTAAATTGCTAGATTGTGTAAAGATACTTTCATTTTAAGAACATATGTTGGCATTTTATTTTTATATGTGACTTTGATGTTACAAAATTCTACATATAGCTGTTATAATTGTACTACTACTAGTTTGTTAAACGCCTTTAAGTAGGCACTGGTCAAATTGAGGAATAGCAGGCGATTTTATTTCGAATATGGTTTCGGAACTATAGAATCATTGATTCATTAATTTATTTTACACTTCTCATTCACCTCGAAATTGTTTTGAATCAAATCTAAATAATCTAAGAATTAAATCTAAATATATTTGCACTTTCAATCCATAAAATCAATTGATTTTCTTAGGTACGAAATTATTGTTTTTACAGAAAATAATATCGAAAACATAGCGACTCAATTATGTTATCAAAGGTTATAAACTTACTTACTTACTTAACTTAATGATCCCGCGCCGATCCTCCGGTGCATAGGGCCGTGGTAAAAGACCTCCACTGTTGACGATCTGGAGCCAGCGTCTTCACTTGGTCCCAGTCAAGATTCTCGTCGACAGTTCGGATTTCAGCGGCTAGGCTTCGCCGCCACGAGTTTCTGGGTCTGCCTCTTCTTCGATGACCCTCTGGATTCCAATCTAGCGCCTCTCTGCAAATCTCGTTTTCATCTCTTCGCAGCGTGTGCCCAATCCATCTCCACTTACATTCCCGAATCTCGATTTCTAGCGCCCTTTGATGACACCGGCGATGTAATTCCTCATTCGAGATCCAATTGCCAGGCCACCAAGCGCGGATGATATTCCGCAGGCAGCGATTTACAAATACTTGCAGTCTTCGCGTCGTCACCGCATATGTGCACCAAGTTTCGCACCCGTACAGCAATACAGGTTTGACGTTTGAGTTGAAGATTCGGATTTTCGTTCGTAGAGAGAACTGGCGTGACCGCCAGATGTTTTGGAGACTCGCAAACGCAAATCGGGCCTTTCTGATCCGGGTTTCGATGTCTTTTCTGGTACCACCATCAGGCGTTATCTGGCTACCAAGATACTCGAAGCACTCCACTTTCTCAACTTGCTGCCCAGCTACCATGAAACTGGAGGGATTTCCTGTGTTGATCTTCATCGACTTGGTCTTTCCGACATTGACTTTGAGACCTGCTGCCTTGGAACTTTCGGTGAGGTCGTCGAGTTTGCTCTGCATGTCCGGTTGTGTTTGGGCGAGCAAAACAATATCGTCAGCCAGGTCAAGGTCGTTCAGTTGCTCCATTGTTGAAGGATTCCACGGCAATCCTCGGTTCGGTGCACAGTCAATCGATCCAATCAGGATCTCATCCATTACGATTAGAAAAAGTAGCGGTGATAGAATACATCCTTGTCTCACTCCAGCAGTTACCGGGATTGGTTCGGACAAGACACCGTCGTGCAAGACCTTGCACGAAAATGCCTCATATTGTGCTTCGATGAGATGGACTAGTTTCTCTGGGACCCCTCGTCGCCTTAGAGCCGCCCAGATGTTTTCATGGTTAAGTCGGTCGAATGCTTTTTCGAAATCAATGAACACCAGCAGAAGAGAGTCCTGGAATTCGTTGATTTGTTCCAGTATGATTCGTAGCGTTGTGATGTGGTCCACACATGATCGTCCGGATCGGAATCCAGCTTGTTGCCGTCGGAGTGTAGCGTCGATTTTCTCCTGGATCCTGTTCAGGATCTCTTTGCAGAGTACTTTGAGGGTTGTACAGATCAACGTTATGCCTCGCCAGTTACCGCACTCTGTCAGGTCTCCTTTCTTCGGGACCTTTACGAGGATACCCTGCATCCAATCGGTCGGGAATGTTTTAGTATCCCAGATGTCAGCGAAAAGACGGTGCAACATTTGTGCTGATAGGGCAGGGTCGACTTTCAGCATTTCAGCAGGGATGCAATCGATCCCAGGTGCTTTGTTGGATTTCATGTTTTTGATTGCCGCTTCTATTTCAGCCAGCGAGGGCGCTTCCGAGTTGACGCCATTTATGCGACTTACTGTTGGCGCTTCGAGCTACGGGTTTTGTTGGCCATCGCTATTCGTGACTCGGAAGAGTTGTTCGAAGTGTTCAGTCCATCGTTTGAGCTGATCTGTTCGATCGCTCAATAACTGACCTGCTCGGTCTTTCAGCGACATTCTTGCATTAGTCCTTGCACCACTGAGGCGGCGAGAAATGTCATAAAGTAATCGGATATCTCCATTGGCGGCGGCTCTTTCTCCCTCTTCGGCTAGGGAGTTTGTCCAGGCTCTCTTGTCTCGTCTACAAGCTCGTTTAACTGCCTTTTCCAGCTCCGCATATCGTAAGCGGGCGGCTGCTTTGGCTGACCCGGTACATGCCTGCTCAATTCCGACTTTCGCCTTTCTCCGATCATCGACCATCCTCCAAGTTTCATCCGACATCCATTCACTCCTTCTTCCACAAACTTTACCGAGAGTACCATGGCTCGTCATGATAAAGGCATTCTTGATTCCACACCACTGTTCTTCGACTGTTCCGTCTGTCGGCAGCTCCGAGGCTCGGGATTCTAGCTGTTCAACGTATGCCCTTTTCACCTCTGGATTCTCCAACCGGCGGACGTCGTATCGACACCCGACTTTCTCCTCGCGCCGTTGGACACGCGCAACTCTCAGTCGTATCTCGCCAAGAACGAGGTGATGGTCAGATGCAATGTCTGCGCTTCGTTTGTTGCGGACATCAAGAAGGCTCCTTCTCCATTTTCGGCTGATGCAGAAATGGTCAATTTGATTTTCTGTTCGGCCATCTCGGGATACCCAAGTGACCTTATGTGCTGGTCGATGAGGGAAGAGCGATCCACCGATCACCATATTGTTGTTGCCACAAAATTCTACAAACAGCTCTCCGTTTTCGCTCATCTGTCCTAGGCCATGGCGCCCCATGATGCGCTCAAGGTCCTGATTGTCGGAGCCAATCTTTGCGTTGAAGTCGCCCAAATGGATTTGAATGTCACCCTTCGGAATTCTCTCAACCACGCTGTTCAGTTGACTGTAAAACTGCTCTTTCTCCTGCAAGTCGGCAACGTCAGTTGGCGCATAACACTGGACCATTGTAAGGTTTCTAACCCGTGTTCTGAATCTGGCTACGATTATTCTTTCGTTTATCGGTTCCCATCTAATGAGGGCCGCGTAAGCCAGCGGGCTTAACAGGAAACCAACTCCTCGTTCCCGAGTAGCATGTTTTCCTCGTATGCCAGAGTAAGCAGGACTTGCCCGGATTGTGTCTTGTGTTCTCCAGTGTTAGGCCAACGGACTTCGCTCAGTCCCAGAATTTTAAGCTTGAGGCGACTAGCCTCTCTAGCAAGTTGTTCCAGTTTTCCTTGTTGGGCAAGGGTTAAAACATTCCAAGTTCCAATTCGTGTCCGTGTTTTCATGCTAAAAGTCGTCGCCAAAGTTCCAGGTCGGTCATTTCTTTCGGACTCCGTAACAATTTCAAATCGGGAGCAGTAGGTTGTTAGCCTAAAGTCCCTATCCCGCGATGGGGCTGCCATCTTGGACATCGCATTTCATAAATTCAGCCGCTTGTTGCAAGACAGACGCTGTTTCATGAAAATGTTTTTTCTTGCAAAATACACCATATTCCACAGCACAATCTAGGTAAACATAAATTTATCTAATCAAACAACTGTAGAAGTTCAAAAAGTAATGTGCTCACCAATTTTTAATGCAGCACAGGAACAGCCGCTGAATTTAATAATATTTTCTACGATTCAAACCAAATCAAATGGAGCAACTTTTCACCAGTGTTATTCTTTCACTCAAATTATACAAATACGATTTCACTCACGCGCCACAATGTATTTAACCGTATATGATGGAAAGAGTCTTAAAATATATGAAATTATCTTTTGAATTTTGTGGAAAAAAGTACTATTTTTCTACATCATTTCAAACTCAATACTTTAGCAGTCATCTTCAAAAGACTACTTCTGCTTCAAAGCAAGCTTCAGTTCGCACTTTACCTTCGATTTCTTCTGTCCTCTTTCTGGATATGGTTAATGGGTTGGAGCATAAACGATCCGGCACTTTATGCTAGGTATGCGAAATATTTCCGCATCGATAAGCAGTTTTGCCAATCGCGGTTGCCGATCTTCTTCTCCTGGAAAGCTTTACTTTCCAATCCAATTCGACAGACCGAAGATGGAACATGTCACACACAGGCCGTTTCAATAGTCAGAAGGCAGCAGGACAAGATTACACATTCGGACGAAACACCCGGTCCAGTCCAGTCCAGTTTCCATCCAGGATTGTGTGCACATTTTCAAAGCCAATCATCGATCTTGAAGGGCCATCTTCAGAGCAGATGTCCGTCCACACGATTTCATTATTGGTAAATATGGCAGATGTGTCGTCGCGAGCCGCCATCCACCATTCACAGGCGATCAATCGATTGATCGAGCACACGGCACTACCCGGCCTACTTGACCCAATTCGGTTCGTCGATTTTGTAGGTACAAGGTAGGTATGTACGATTGCATTTGTTCGACTCCGGTAGGCCTGCTGCGATATTTCCAGTTTCCAGAAATGTGCACCGGTGTTTGGAAAATTCCGGAATGAGTCGCTGTTGTTCAAAGGGTAACAGATTTTTAATTTTTCATCTGTCACAAATGGAATATTGTTTTTTTCAATGAATTTTTCCATGCAATAGTTTCATGTGGATTGCATCTATTGTTTAAATTAAGTTGATTTTCCCCATTTAAATTTTTATTTCGATAAACTCTAATATAATTAATGAAGGGCCACGCAGGGCCTTCTCTCAATCTCTGGTCCGTCTTCGGTAATGTGTGATGAACTGAGCATATTTTTTTCTGATAAGTGACGTACGGCTGTGCCTTGTTACCGCTGAAATGGGGTGATTTATGGCTGGAAAGTGCGGACATCTTTCGGTTGGAACGGAAAACGTCTACGAACGTGCTCGGCATTCGGTTGATGCCATTTAGGAAGGTACAAACGGGTGAACTGATTCAAAGTTATGCGTTTTGAAAAGCAAGTGTCAAAACCGTGTTGCACTCAGTATAGAGATGCTTTTCAGAAATTCAACTGCAAAGACATTGCATTACATTGGACGGGTGGAGATCTCATTAAAATCTTAATATCAGTTACAGCTGTCAACGGTCTTTGCATCCAGTGGCCGTGTCGAGTGGAAGGTTCATCTTCATACACATAAATGTGTCCGTCCAAATTGCTCAAGTCAGATGCAGCTCCTATTGGAGCAACATATGTATGGAAGTAGGTATGTCTTCACTCGAGGTTACTATTTCCAGCTGCATGCACTGACGCGTTGCAAAGAAATTAATGTTCCATTACATATTAGATCAAAGACTGAAATTTGAGAAATGGACCCAAACCTATTTTGAAGAAACTAAGTAGAATGTAGAACAAAACAGATTGAATATCTAGAGTTTTTATGATATGTTGGAACAGCGATACCAAATCTAAAACCAATTTCATAATCAGTAGGATCAGAATCAGAATTTATGAGATTTTTTATAAAGGGATAATGTATGATCCTGATGATATATGGTTTGCAACTATGCAAATCACAAGTCAATAAACTGCACTGAATCCAGTTTTGTTGGAAGTCAATCTTCTTCGAAAATTTTTGCCCCTGGAGGTAGGCACTACCATAATATGACAGAAGTATTACGAAAATAGTCAAAAAACTGTGTCGATTCACTCCGTTTGAAGGTAACAATCCAGTTTCATGAGCGTAAAAAATTATTTACCTATTTTCTGCTTATTTACATGTTCATTATTTTTGCGAAATACAAAGTCTTAACGAAGTTTGCCGGGTCAGCTAGTTTAATATATGTATTTAGTTATACATGGAAACACATCTTACCTGTCGGAAACTTACTTGTCAATACTGGGAATCGAGCCCAGTATGCCTGGCTTACCAAACTAACGTCAGCCTATTCTCTAGAACACCTCAGCGCTTCAAGATAGACTAAACTTCATTATCTTCATTTTTTGATTTTTCTTCTTTCAATAAATTGTTGAGTAAAAATAAATTATCTTTTTATCATCATCAGTTAAAGTGTTATTGAGAAAATAAATAAAATATAAATGGATATTTAAGAAAAAAAAATCACTAAACGGATGAATAACGAAATTTATAAAGGTTCCAAAATGTGCCAAAAAGCTAAGGTGTCAATCTATTTCTGATTACGGTATGTTTAGATATTTTATCCAGTTAACAAAACTGCCTAAGATAATTTTGTATGAATTAACTATTATTACACAAGCTCACTGCGATTACACCAGAAGACAATCACGCACAATCTTCGACCTGTTACCAAAACATTTACCTAACACCCACCTCGAATGACAACGCCTGCTTAGCCGAGTTTTCAATCAAGTGATATCATCCGCTAATTGAAGACTGGCTGGCAGCTTGTTTTGATCTTCCGTGGGCCAAAAATCCGTACTAAGCCCGCGGTTCGATGGTTATCTGGCCAATTTCTACAATTTCCGATGCATCACTGCAGGCCATAATGAAGACAATTTAGGGGTTGTGGTATTTCGCTCGGTTAGTTACTCGATCCATAAGTGGACGACTTTTTGGCTGTTGAATTTTAAATCAACCCCAGGGCCTGACACATTGAACTGTTATCAAACAAGGTGCGATTTACCCCGACCGAAAGAGCGTCAGAGACCGCGTCAACGGTAATGAAGTGTATCATTCGAACGGTGTTGTTGTTATGTGGAAAAGTTACAAACGGATTATAAGTCATAACATTATTATCAGTCGGTTTTTATCATTGCGACCAATCTGAGGTTCAGCATACATATCTCAGATGAAAGATTTTCTGAATATAAACCTATCGGCTCATGTTTCTGTTTATCGTTCATCTTAAACTTCGAAAAACATGAGTAACACGAGTTTAACATTTGTCATAAATATGCCACACGAGGAGTTTTCACCCGTTGTAGAGGAAAAAAAAAGCCAAACAAACAATAAAACATCGCTGACAAAGTGTTCGGTTGAGTTTGGAGTAAAAAAGGGGATCGTAAAACTATGAGAGGTTGAGCAGCGCGAATCGCACCAGACAAAACATAACCTTAAAAAGAAGAAGAAAACTACAGCACAAATCATAAACAAATAACACAAGTGAGAATAAGAACGAGATAAAGATCGCAAATGACACAATAAAGCCCACTGTCATGCTCGGCTCTTCGGTGATCCATCTCGTAGTCGGGTGTATGAAAAAAAAACAAACAAAACAAAACATACGCTCCAGCATCATGGGGATCGTTTTTTCATGATTCTTTTCCTCGAAATTTATACTGAAACAGGAATAGATTAGAAGATCCCTCGAAGAACACAGAAGCAGAGATTGATCAGTTTAAAGTTTATAAAACAAGCTCCACTGCCTTTGTACGTTATTTGTCGTTTGCATGTTTTCGTAATATGATTATTTTCTCGCCTAACTTTTGAACAAACTCAATTTCAATCAAAATAGTCCGTTCAAAACAGATGGTGCCCCTATGACTTCATTAAAAAAAGGTCGTTTGTCTTTTTTTCCTCCCGGATAGCATCGAGATGAAAAATGTGCATACAAAAACGCATCCATAATGCACGGGGGGCACAATCAAACGACCACGCGAATATTCATAAGACTCTAAGCATCTAGATTGAGAGCAATTGGGAGAACTTGCGATAGGTATACTTTCATCGGTTTTTCGAGCATAATTTCTTATTACGTAGTAGGCCTTGCGCTGCAGCACCGCCTTTTACGGTCCATTTATAGCATACTACGAGCAAAAAGGGTTTGCAGCTGTAGCGCATTTTAATGCATCGCATACTTGGATTAGTCGCCTCAAAAATGCCGTTTTGAGTTCCACTGAAGCCTCATTTCCATACTTATGAGATGCCAATCTACTTACTCTCTAGCAGCCAAACGGCCTGGATATTGACCATATTGAGAAACATGTCAATCACAAAACATCAACTAGGTATGGTTAGGCAATCGCAATAGAACTTAATGCCACCCCAAGGTAGAACTCGAATCAATAATTCGTCGTGAGATTCTAAATCGATCAAAAGGGGCAGCCAGTAGAGGAAAAAAAATGCTGTCATCCGGATGCACCCAATTTAGGGCAAGGTAGCAAACCTATAATTTCGAAGGCCGATCTTGGGGGCATCGACTGGTTTTGTCCATTAAAAGATAATTACTTTCGTCAGCGCGCACCTTTTTTTTTGCTCTCTGCTCACTTTTTGGGAAGCTTCCTTATCACGCCGAATGAAATGTTTAGCAGACCAAACCAAAAAGAACCCCTTTTTCCCACGATGTGGCAATGTCCGGATTCCGATGGGAGGAAAAACCGGCTTCGAAAAGATGTCAACTTTTAGAGTTTTTTGAAGTTTTTTTTTCTTGGCTATAAACGAATGTTGCTGAGAAAGTTGGCGGAGTTATTTGAGAGTCCTTGAATTGCGAGCTTGGCCTCTGGAGCTTCTTGATCGCATTTTTCCGATTGACCAACTTTACGCTGCTAGTTCCATCATGGACACTTTTAGTAACGATTCAGTTGGCAGTACAATTGTGTTTAATTTTTACTTTTGGCTTTGAACTCACGGCTATCAGTTCGGAAGGCATATGTTCTGCCACAGAGCTATGGTTCGAGCCACGATCCTTATCTGGATCCTGTACCTTTTCCTAAGCCTAACTGTGATTCTGATCATCATCCTAGTATTGATCTTGAACCTGATCCTGATTGGGAAACTTATGCTTATCCTGAACTTGTCTCAGATCCTGAATCTGATCTTGATCCAAAACATTATTCTGTTATTTATCCTGAGCTACACCCGGAACCGTGATTACAGTGGAGCGCCTTCAAGCCTTTTGACCGTCTATTTTTCTAGTGTTCTATTTGAAGGCAAAAGTTTAGTGATCGAAGGGTTCAATGGTCTTCACTTGATTCCAATTAGCTGCCACAAGCGTCTAGGTCAGTCTATTTTACTTAGTCAGCCCTTCTGGATTCCAGTGAAGCACTGCATTTTTCGCGAGGTCACCCGTCCCCAGATGTACAGAGTGTTGTACCTGCACAAGTTTCGTAATTGTACAACAGTTTGGAGACTGTTGTGGAGATTCGCAAATTTAAATCAAATCTTTTATATCCGTGTCAACCTGCTGCTTTGATGCTTTCATTGAGGTCGGCTCTATATACATAATTTTGCGTATCCAGTTGCCTTTGCTAGAGCAATACGATATCGTTAGCCAGGTCAAGATTATTTTTCTGCTGTAGTGTTAAAGGACTCAACAACACTCTCGTTTCGATCTACAATCGATCGATCCAGTCAAGATCTCTTCTTTTGCGTTGAGAAAAAATAAGATGATATTTAATCTTGTATTACTCCTATTATTATTGTTTTAGTATAGATCAGGAGTCAGAGGAAAGAAATTTTTTTACAACACTACCCGGATGACTCCCCTCTACAAGTTCGACTGCGGAGAAGGTCATGTCTCATTTATCCCCGCAGCTTCCGTCGTAGGTAGCGCGTTCTACTCGGATATCCTACACAGCGTTCGCGACGTACCTAGCAGCTCGGCATACGCAGAAGGTAGAATCTTATCTTTGCATGTTTTACTGCAAGGATCGGACGCACTCTTCTCGAAAGCTCCCCGCCGGAAGGGCATTCTACTCCGACCGTAGCCGAACATCCTTCTTCCTTTGGCTGGCAACTTTGGGGCTGACAAACCCTAGGCTTTTTGACCGCCGTGTGCCGATCGAGAGCAGCTTATTCTAGACTTGTCGACTGTGATGTCATCCTTCCCGGCTCGAGTGGATCATCCGACGGGACGTGAAACCACTCTACCCGTGAATATTCCACTACCTGAATACTTTTCCCCCTACGAGTTCGACTGTGGAGAAGGTCATGTCTTGACCCCCAAGCCTCCGTAGCAGAGGACATACGCAGAAAATAGAGTCTTATCTTTGTATGCACTACTCGGATGCTCCCCGACTAAGTAGTCACCCTAAACCGGTGGCGGACTGGTGCTGGTTCCAACTCCTCTGCAGGGCAGTCATGATCCGGGTGACCAATCGTTGACCACGCTCCAAGTATTGGCATCCTCACACATCCTCCGCACGATGTACTCGCCTGTCGTGGTCCGCAGGTGGCAAGAATGTTAGCGCGTACCCCTTCGAGCCTCGGACAGTTGAACACTACGTGCTCTGGTGTCTCGACTGTGTATCCGCAGGTTGGGCAGAATGGAATGACAAAGCAGAATTTTGCACAAACTGCATCAGGATTTGAAAGGAGAGTACAAGCTTCGGGTTGCCAAGAGGACAAGTCTGGGTCTTTGACCCCGAGTCCGAGAAGCAGTATGCGTGTTGATCTCCAGTCTTCATGAAGTGAGGTCAGATCTCGAGTCGTAAAAGGAATGCTCAGACCTCAAGTGCTAGGTAGAAAAAAAGGAAGCTGCACATGTAGTTTAAATCTTTTCTTTTACAAGGTGGAAATTTGACCTCAAACCATAAAAGCCGGGGTCAAGGGGTAGGCTGTGCTCATGCACTTATACATCTCCGCCTTTTCCGTTTCCTCTTTATCAATTTTGGTCTTTCTCCTTTATCTTCTTTCTCCTATATCTTCTTTCTCCTATATCTTCTTTCTCCTTTATCCTCTTTCTCCTTTTTCCTCCTTCTCCTTTTCCTGTTCCGCCTTCTTCAGACTTGTACGGAAGACCCCGAAATGTGTGTCGGTTAGGTAACGCTTCCAAAGTAACTCGCGCCCGTCACAGCATCCACTCGCGCTGGATTTCTACCCACCGTGGCATGGCCGATTTAAAAACTACTAAGCTAGAATCCCGTCACGACCACCCAGAATGGTATTTCCGCTTCATGTTGCTGCAGGAAAGATCGTAGCTGAGTATGTGAGACCTTTTAAGTCCCACCACTCGTATGAGTCCAGACTAGGGTTATACCGCGCTTAAGAGCGCGTTGCTTTTGAATTGTAGTGTCATACGAGGCCCAAGACCTTTCATCAGCTTGTAAAATTTGGTTGACTATCTCGCTCTCTCCGTTCATCATATTCCTGATTCTTATTAGATCGCGCATGATTTGCGAGATTTCGTTGACTATAGAACGCCACGACTGTTCGTCGCGAGACATATCACTCACAGTATTTTCAGCGTTCAAATTTTGAAGTTGACGCCTTTAAATGAACCTGGGACAGACAAAAATCGCGTGTTCTGCCCGAAGGTATTGCTGAACGCACCCATGATCCAAAAGGAACTGCGCCAGGTAGAAGTCCTGCCACTTGAGCATTGACGCTGCTTTACGCACTTTATCCTCCGCCAGAGTTATTTCGATGGGAATCATGCCCGCGATGACAAAAGCTGCATCTGCTGATATGGTCCTGTATGCATAGGAATCTCGCATAGCTATTAGCCGATGTGTGCTCCGTAATTTAGATCTGTTGCGCTCTACCTCTATCGCGAGGCTCCAGGCCACCCCTCCTTATCGTAGTTTCGACAGTGCTACGCTCGCAAGGAGACGTCTCTTGCTACTCTTTGGACCATGGCAGTTCGGCATAATCAAGGCTAATAATGCACTTTCACAACAGTATTTGACATGTGCACTAAAACTTGAGCGATTGTCGACCATTACTCCAAGGTATTTCAGCTATTGATTCGAAGATGTCGTGTGCCCTCCAACAGTATCTCCATGTGCGGCACAACTCTTTCATTGGTAACGAGCAGAACTTTGGTTTTATGGTGAGCTATCTGAAACTTAACTCCCTCCATCAAGATGACAATCCTTTCTAGGGACATCATTTGCAAGGTCTTCTACATCCTCGATTGTTTCGCCGGTGATCATGAGCACGATATCGTCAGGAAATCCGACTACCTGCATGCTTGCTGGTAGTTTCAGTGTTAACACCTCATTATACATGACATTCCAAAGCACAGGTCCGAGTATGGAACCTTGTGAAACACCTACTGTTAGGGCAATAGATCGTAGATTCGAAGAAGCTTCCTATTATCCAGCAGAAGGAATTAGGAACACGCATCCTGGAAAGCGCTTTGGCTATCGCTTCCCAGCAGGCATTGTTGAAGGCATTCTCAACGTCGATTGTCACAATGGCGCAGAGACGAACACTTGTCCGCTTCTTTCTATATGCGCGCTACGCGTACTCTGTCACCATTCAGATGGCGTCCACCGTAGATCTCCCTTTTTGAAAATCGAACTGCCAGTCCAACAGTCCACTTTCGCCTTCTGTGTTGATAATAAGTTTGTTTAATATTATCCTCTCCAGTACCTTACCAAGGGTGTCCAGCAGACAAATGGGTCTATATGATGATGGATGCCCAGGGGGTTTTCCAGGTTTCGGTAGTAGCACCAACTTCGCCGTTTTCCACGAATTGGGAAAAGATCCCTCGTCGAGACAATTTTGTAGCACCACTCTGAAGGTATCCGGAATGGTCTGTGCCGCCACCTTCAGCACTGCATTTGGGATTCCGTCCGGAACAGGGGCCTTATTCACCGCAAGTTTCTTAGCGATAGCCACAAGTTCCTCGTTCGTTACTGGCTCGATGTCGTGGGCACCCGCGTCGTACGGGGTAAGTGGCCACTGCGTCGGGCCATGCTGCGGGAAAAGATGTGCAACGATCTCTCTCAGTTTTTCCGGACACTTTTCGGTCGGCGACCTTGGGCCACAGAACCTCGCCAGTGCAACTCTATAGGCTTGGCCTGATGGGTTATCATCTACGCTCTGGCTTAACGCTCTGTAACAGTTCTCTTTGCTTGTTTTAATAGCTCGCTTGAGTTCCACCCTGGCTGCTCGGTAGACGGCACCTCTCGTTTCTCTTTCGGCTTTGTTAGCACCAGTTAGCTGGTCGACGTTACTACCCCGGTGTATTCCTTCTGGGGATAGTCACGTCGCACACCGCTGCCACGCGATGCTTCCTACATGATAATAGCTTTGGTGCACACTTCCTAATCGAAAGCTTTTGTCTTCCATCTACGCTTATGGACTGGCAGTTGCCTTATTGCCACTGGAATTCGGTTTCCTAGGCTGTAACGTATCGCCTGATGATCGCAGTGCGTATAATCGTCACTCACTCTCCAATCCATGTCAGTTTTTAATGATGGGCTCGCAAAAGTGATCTCTATCTCTGACGTTCTATCTGGTATTCCATGTTGCACTGCTCAACCTTCAGTCTCGCGAAGGACTCTACACAGTAAACGAAAATTACCGAGTTCGGTAATATTTTTTAACGGAATCCTAACATGTGTAAATCTTTAAACTGTTTGGTAATTTTTTTCGGTAAAAAATAAACGAACATCGGTTAATCGATGCTTCATTTACCGATGTTCGTTTATTTTTTTACCGAAGCAATTACCGAACAGATTAACGATTTACATATGTTAGGATTTCGGTGAAAAAATTACCGAACTCGGTAATTTTCGTTTACTGTGTAGCAGACTGTGGCCCTTGGGTTGTTGCACCTACTATCCCAGTTAACCGCCCAAGCGTTGAAGTCTCCTCCTATCACTACAGAGGCCTTCCCGTCAGTTCGTGAGTGAGTTCATCCAACATTGTGTTGAACTCCCCGATCGTCCATCTTCTTGGAGCGTAGCAGCTGCAGAAAAAGATGCCGTTAATTTTAACAATCACGAATCTGTACCGAGAATCTACCACTATCTCCTGGATAGGAAAACGTCCCGTGGCGTAGATAGCAGCTAAGCCAGACCTGTCCGCTGTCCAATTACCGTTTCCCCACGGAATTCTGTATGGTTCTGAAAAAATGCGCCACATCACACTTCCATTCGCCTACCGTTTGCTCCAGCAGAAGCTGTGCGACCTTGCGTGAGGTTTAGCTGGATTACATCCAATTTTACGCAATCTGCATTCCACCGTACAGCCTCTCTCAACGAATCAGTAGCGCTCATACCAGGTTGCACTGCAGTGCTGAAGGTGGCGGATTTCGGATACTTTCAGAGTGGTGCTACAAAGGTATCTGCTGGAGAGTGCTTTCTCGAGCTCCTTTGTAGTGATATGCTCATTCAAGTCCTTGCATTCAATAGATGCGACCAGCGATAGCGCTCGGACAGTCGCTTCATCGCCAAGGGTGCCTTCAACAAGCTTTTTGAAGTCGGCGTTCTTTACCGCCGGGTCTTTTTTAGCTCGAAGAGCAGTTCTCTTTTTAAGGTGCGCCTTGTTTTGGTGACGCTCTCACCAAGAGCAGATAATTTTGGCTCTGCGCGTAGCTTTCGGAACAAGTCCGCACACGTTGTGCCTTCTTTCGCTTCCACGATAAGGGCATCACCTGTGGACATCACCCGTTGAGGTTTTGGTTTTGGGGGTGCTTCTGGCTTCATGACGGCCTTTCTTTTCGTGTTTTCCTTTCTATTACTAACCATTGGCTAGCCTCCTGCACTGTTTTCTCCGTCTGCATCCTCGTAGTCCGCACCCCTCCTTTTTTCGGAAGAATCGTTTACGACGGGGGAGTCGTGATGTCTTTTCGCGGTTCTTCTCGGCTTGGACTCCTTCGAAAGTCCTTGAGAAGCAACCAATTTTTCTTCCTCCAATCCTTTCTAAGCAGCCTCGGCTTTCCGCATCAGCTCCGTTCGTTCGTTGACGGCACTCTCCAGAAGCACCATCAATTTCGGCACCCAGGTCTTGATGTGCGTGTGCACGTTGTTAGTACTTCGCACAAACACCTGAATTTGTCGACCATGTCGGCTGCCTCCAAAAGGCCACATTTATTGTGCCTCGGTGCACCCCTTCCTGCGATTGAGACAGCTGTTTCTCTTGCTGGGAGCTACTGAGGTTTTCAGTGGACCCATCTGCGGCCGGGGTTCTCCCCGCTTAAACTATTTGTTCATTATGTGTAGCTGACTTAGTTTCTCTTCAACAGTTCCTATTCATGCGCTGTCCTTCTTCGATATCCATCTGGATTCCTGCCAAGGACCTCATCGCATTACTTTGCAGCGTATGCACAATCCAAATTCACCTTCGCTTCCAAGTGTCATGCGTGATACCTGCGGTATAGGTTCACGTTTGAGATCCAATTTCCAGGCCACCAAGCACCGGTGATTTTACGCAGATAGCGATTTACAAATTTCCGATGTTTTTGCAACTGTAGAACAACACTGACTTATTCATTGATAGACCTGGCGTAACTCCGGTCAGATGTCTCGGAGACTTGCAAACTTAATTTGGGCTTTCTTGATCCGAATTATTGATGTCCTTCTTGGTATCCCCATCAGTCGTCATCTTGCGAACAATATACTAGGAACATTCCACTTTCTCAATCTGCTGTTCTATTATCATGAAACTGGAAGAATTTTCTGAATTTACCTCCATCAACTTAGGCTTTTCAACATTTTTTCCAAGATGTGCTGTCTTGAAGCTTTCACTAAGATGGTCAAGTTCGAAAAATTAAGTTCCCTCTCAGGGAACTTTATCGATGAATAGTGAAAAAAGCAGTTATCATTCATACTTCCATCCATACAATTTTTCCTAGCCTAATATTCATTTCTCACGTTGCTACAGTACAGTATGTTAAACGCAGCCGGCAGCATGAGCATCATTAGTGTTCATTTCAGTCAAAACGAGAAATAAACACACAAATCAATGGTTTGTTTACATTCTTCCAGTCGCTTATTCAAGAAAAGTAATAAAAAAACATCCGATAAGTGTGCGTTCCATCACAGCGGCCTGGATTCATTCTGTCGTTCACCTACTTTGCTGAACTCACACCATCACAGTTTGTGCAACTGAATACTGATTCAGGGCCCAACTTCACCGGACCGGGCCCGTTCATTCATTCAGTTGTAACATAGAAAGCGACGCGTTCGGTTCAGTCCCGCAATAGTGCTTCGCCTACTGTCATCGGCGGAACGGTTTTTTTTTTCAACTTAAAGAAAGATTCGCGAGCGAGCGTGCGTGTATGAGAGTGTTTGCGGGTGATTGCTGCAACGGTTATTTTGTGCGGGTTCGTTTTGCGTTCTTGTTCGTGGAGCGAGGTGTACTCTAGCTAGCAGCAAACAAACAACAGAAGTAGGTGCAGTTCACTGATATCTGCTGCCGGGTACAACGAAAATTCGGCCTCCTTACCTTACCTCCTTTGCGATGAAAAGAGGCTGCTGCTGATCGGTGATCTTTTCGCGCGCGCGTCCCTTCCTGGGTTTCTTGCACTGGCATCCATTTTTTTAGTGTATGATGTGATCTTCCATTTTTTATTTATTTTGTTTGCTTTCGAATCGGATTGGGGAAGTTATGGATTGGAAATTCTTCTTGACATAACACTGGATAACTGTTGGCGAAATAAGTTAGTTGCCGTGCTTGCGAGTGATTAGCCCTGGATTTTCTCTTCATGGATGGAATCATTTCTTTTGCGCCTACGATCGGTGAATACTCAACAATGGAAGCATAAGTATGATACGCAAATCAACACATATCTTATGCTCAGAATGAAGAAAAAGCAACAAGATGAGCAGGTTCGATGGGGAATTAAGTTTCACTTTGATTAGTTATACCTTCGGATAGAAAGAAACCAAGAAGTGGGGAAGTGAAGGGCTAAAGTAATTTAGAGAATAACTCTGGGCCTAATCAACGAAAAAAAATTATTAGCCTCATTATTAATATTAGATTTGGGAGAGTACGAAACAAAAATTCGAGCTAGACATAGAAAAGTGATGAGCCCCGAGTGAAGCGATCATTTTTTGTGAAACCCTATCTTGAATAGAGATAACAGACAGCGTAAGATGGATCGAAAAGAAAGAAACAACCGATAGGTGAATTGTGTAAGTCTCGACCTTTTCGGTCGTTGCGTGAAGTTTCGTTGCCTGACAAGATCACAAAGAAAACCAGCCAAAATCTCACGAGTGACCACCACTTCAGCTAATGGATTAAAAAATTCTGAATCCCGAGGGAGAGAAGAAACAGACAAAAAACAGTTAAGAAAACTCAAAACAAGTGTCCATCGGAGTATAGAACGCGAGGAAGCGACGAACAACAACGACCGACAACTTTGGAAGAAGTAGCAACAACAACTTCGGGGGAAAGACATTCACGAATAAAAAGGTAAAATTTGACTCCCATCCGGTTGTTCTTTTTTATTCGTTTTTTGGCAATTTAACCTTTTGATGAGGGAGTGAGTGAGTATTCAGAACGAAGGAAGCTTGAGCTTTGAGATTGGTCCGAGAGGTTTGAAATCGATTTCACTATCCGTACACTCTCAAGAGGCACAAAACTGGTTTCCGTTGAAATAAAGAAAATCATAACGGACGTCAAAAGAATTCAGTTGTCAGTTTGCCAAAAGTATAATGTTTCATATTTCAGTATTTTTTTTTTCCTAGCGAATTGCGTCAAATCCATGCCAAGCTGTTTTAATTTTAGCCATTATTAATGTGTGCCTTAAAATAAACCTTCATCTGGGGACATCAAATACTTGCATAATGGGTTAGTTTTTATTCCTGACAATAACAATCCTTAATTAACCCTTTGCTAACTTTCGATTCACTTGAACACTTCACTTGAATATTTAACTCAAATGTTTTGTAACTCCGGTGCAAACGTGCACCCAAGGTGGCGTCGAAAATTAGCTTGATCTTGGAAGTAAAATGATACATTAAACCCCTTGATTTTCAAGCTCTTTAATTTGATTTTTAGTGTAGCAAAACATTCAAAGCTTGGTTAAAAGTGTTGCTCTCTAAAAATGATGCAAGTTTGGAAGTCCGCTGTCGAAACATTCTAAGGTTCACCTCAAATGAACTTTTGGTCGGCATTTTGAATAAGTTGGTCAGTCAAAAAGAGAGTTTACCATGTAATTTTCTTTTTTCAACGTCCAATATTTAACCACGTGACAGACCGTTAGGGAATACTTATTTATTTAAATAACCAACTTAGTATGCAATAGGGTGACAATAAACAAAAATGGTTTCTTTAACAAGTTACCTCTTCAAATTTTTATCGGTAGATAATGGACGTCAACTGATCATTTAAATTCAATTCTACCTCTTTCGACTTTTTACAACGGTATGTCCATGTAAATGTCCACCCTGAATGAATTCATACAACAAGTACGAAGAACATTTCCCTGACGACGACGACGACGACAGACGCCGCGCCGTAAGTTTAATAAATGAGAGGAAAAAAAGATAAAAACCAACTACGATCGTCACCGTTTGCATTTGTGTACAACAACAGCAAAACCAACTTCGGGGACCAGATCTTGGCGTCACGTTTTTCTTCTGTTTTATTGTTTGTTTTCAGTATTCCTACACCCATAGAAGAGGTTGCAAAAATCCAATGCCTATTTAGCATATCTCTGTGCCGATAATGCGCTGAAATGTGCACTGTGCCGAAAACGGTATGTTTGAAAAACCGTAACTGGCATAAGGACTCGGCTCCCAACCTAAATGATGACCACTACATTCAAGCGAAACAAGAAAAACATTTTATGGGATTTCCTTCCTATTGGATAATTCATCCCAGAAACAAGAAAATAAAAATTAAATCACAGCGCTGTGGTGAGAATCGAACTCAAATCACCAATTGTATCGTCTTGCCAGTCCGACATCCTAACCAGTGTACTATTCGAGCTTCATGCAGGACGAGGTATATTTGTCATAGGCTTTCTGTTACCGATCAATCACAAAAAAACGTACAACGGCGGCTTCCCGGCGTTTGGCCTTCTTTCAATGCATTCCTTTGTCTTGCGATGGAAACGGGAAAGGGAACGGGAGTGAAGGAACGGGAAACCCATTGAATGAGAACTGTGCTTTGCTTACTGCCTGCTATAACATACACACGCTACATATACACAGCTGCCAAAGCCGGGCAGCTTGTTTTGTTATGGAAACGGGAAAGGGAACGGGAGTGAAGGAAACGGGAAACCCATTGAATGAGAACTGTGTTTGCTTACCGCCTGCTATTACATACACACGCTACATATACACAGCTGCTAAAGCCGGGCAGCTTAGCCGGTGTTGTTTGCCGGTGAATTGAAGGAATGTGTTTGTTGTTGCTTTTGCTACATACACACGCACAGCTTAGCCGTGTTTGCCGGTCGATTGAATTAGAAGGATGTTTTTGTTGTTGCTTTTGCTACATTCACACGCACAGTGCTCGGTTCGCTGGCTGCCTGGTGTTGGCCGGTATTTATTTCCATCCTTCTTCGGCTTGTGATGCGATGGGGAGGGACGCGAAAACGTTTTTATTTTGTTTCATTCAGACATACGCAATTCGGTTGCGCTGGGAGTTTAATGCCGGTGGGCGCAAATCGAATCAGTGCCGGTCGCGTTATCTTCTTGTACCAATGATGCTATGAAATTGACTACACGCCATTGGCACAGAGGCTGAATTTTGGGTGTACCGTTTTTCTGGTTTTGATGTCACTTAAGTGTGCTTCAGCCCCGCTAGCTACTTCTTCTCTTGTTTGCACCCGGCTTACTTGGATGCAACGTCTGAAATAAACCGTAGCTTATGGAAAATCGAAACCTTTACAGGTTTTTTATTATAAAAATTAAGGTTTTTGGAGTTTTTTTTTGTGATTTTAGTAGATAATTATCCAATTAATATTTTCGGCTCCCATTCCAGTAACCATAAGCACTAAAAACTAGAACCCCTTGCCAATGTTGGAGGAACAAAAGCTGAAAACATACTGATTCGTCTAGATCATAACGAATAGTAAAACACATCTTGCTTGTTCAAAATAGAAACCAAAAAGACATTTTATTGAGTTTTAATCCCTTATTACAGATTTTCCCACGAACAATTACTACAACTTAACAACAAAATGTTCAAACGGGCAACACTCAGCATAATACAAAACTGGCAAATGGTTTGGTACTTTGCTTCTGTATGAAGCATGAAAACCGGCGAAAATATGAAAAAAAATACTCGTTTTTTTTTCAGGGTTGATATGGGGGAATTGAAATCTTTACTTTTTTGCCCAAGATTGGACGGTGATTTTACTTACAAAGCTATCAAATCTATCGAAAAAACAATGGGAAAAAGCCATTTAAAATTAAATAAGCTGAAACGGATTGTTGGATGAAATATAGTACAATTAATTTACAAAAATTGCATTTTTAGGTATACGAAAAAAAACAAATTGTGCTTTACGAACACTGCAAAAAAAATTACATGTGGCGTACGAGAGCAGTTTGATGTGCATTATTATGACGTAGGACGTCATTTGAAAAATAGCGACTAAGTGTACATCAAAGTTAAACTTTCAGTACATAAACTGCCGTTTCAAGCAAAACTGTCATTTTTATCAAGGTGGTTGTTTCTATATGTTAATAGTTCTTCTCAAGAATGTCACACTAAAGAAAAGTCTATGAAAAGGCAAGATGAGTTCAAACTGTTGAATATAATGTTATTTACCGAAAAGAACACTAAATTAGATAGTGGGGGAGGAGCGAGGAGCCTTGAATGATTTATTCAGAGAAGTCCTCACCAACACTTTTCGTTATGCACTCCTTGCAGGATTGATACTGAACTATACATTTTTATAAACAAAGAGGAACGTGTTTCTCAAATCACGGTTCAACTTGATTATTTGGGAAAAACACTAAGCATTTTTGGCTCTCATTTTCCATTTGTTGTGGAAAATGTAATTTTTTTGGCAGAAAACCTTGTAATATACTCTGTTGTGTTGGGAGCCTACTTGGTTGAATGATTCAAATGAATCAAAGCAATCGAAAGATTCCTTTTAATTCAACCAAAGGAATGTAAAGTTCATATACCGGTATTTCGATAGCAACTTACTACCTTCTTCAGTGAGCGTTTTCGAATGATCAATCGAAAACGCTCACTGAAGAAGGTAGTAAGTTGCTATCGAAATACCGGTGTATGAACTTTTCAATCACCGTGGTTGAATTAAAAGGAATCTTTCGATTGCTTTGATTCAATTGTAAAATAATTAACTTGAGCTGTTCACTACGAAAAAGCTGTCGGTGAATTTTTCGTTTGAGAGAAAAATTGGAAATAGGTATAGCTGAAATTTCAATCGCGTTTTTCTCGTTTGCAAGTTTTTTTCATATGGGTCAATTTTGCTTGGAACGGCAATAAATGTGTCAGAAAGCTTGTTCTGGAGACTTTCAAATAACATTAATGTTTTGCTGTGCAACCATCTTTCCTGCTATTTAAATGTTTTTTTTCACATCACTTTTATAGAATTATTAAGAATTCGCCGTTCGAACTTCGTTTCGCTGGCAATTGCGAAAATTTACTAAAATATGGTGTGATTGTTTTAATGATAAAAAAACCTGAAATATCTTTTAATGAAAAAAATCCTCAGCAGGAAAAGTATTCTTATAATCCTAAAAATCAAAACCAGTTCTTATATTCGCATATTGACCTGTTTAATGTTAACGACAATTTTGCGAGAATGGGACATACGCAACACGATAATCCAGAGTTCATTACCCAAAAAAATGATAATCTCACTTATTCTTGTGTACAAAAATCATATCAACGCGTTGAATTTTCACGTTATTTTTGCAAAAGCGATAAACAGTTGATATGGATGACCCATTTTCCTAAACTTTGAACTTATAATTCTACATCTGAAAATTCTCATTTCAATATTTTTGCATAATACAGCAAAAACTCTTTAACCCTCATCCGCATTAGATTTCATTACCCTAATCAGCACTAGGAGTGTCAATTTGACACCACAAGCTCAAATCGTTATAACTTTTGGCGTGTCAAACCGATTTAAACAAAATTTACATCAAAAGAAACCTTGTAATGTCAGTAAAATATGTTAAGAACATTATATACAGCTAAAGTTACAAGTTTTCTCGTTATTAAGCATGAAAGAAAAAAAAATCCGAAAAAACATGCCTCACAAAAATTGCTGCAGTTCATATATTACACGTCCAAAAAAATATTTGCCTTATGCATATGAAAGCTGAAGTTTATGCCTACATCATGAAGGCAATAAATATTTTTTTTAAATTTTTTTTAATGGAATGGTCACAAAAAGTTCAAAAAAGTGGTCTAAAAAACCTACTTTTCATTCGATTGCTAGTGAATACTGTTTGAGCAATGGTAGAGTTTTAGAAAAAATATGACAACAAACTTTATTAAAATTGTAACATTTTGCTGTCTTTAGATTTTTGATGCAACAAAAATTGAAATTACTGGAATTTTTCAAAGTTCACTACTTTGCGCAATTTTTTTACAAATTGAAATTTCATCTCTTTTTGTGGTCCACCATCAGGTTGTACCCGGATTTTCAGTGCTTTCACTTTGTTTGGACCAACCAAAAGTATATTCATTGGAAAGCAAATTTAATCTACATTCTAGTGAGCTGCAACAAATCACGCTGTGAGATTTTACAAAAATATGAAAATTATAAATGTAAAATCATTCCTGAATTTCTAGAACCACAAGCAGCACGTCCAGCAAAACGTGTTTGTTTGATCTCCGAGTAGGTACGGTGGGTGGTGATTTGAGCAGAGAGCGAAACCGACAGACGAACAAATGCACGACACGCATCGTTATTTCGTCTGTCGGCTTCTTTTTGGATGAACAAATTGGTGTTGAGGATCAAAAATATGGAAAAAAGGGTGCGAGATAAGAATAGTACCACTTAAGTTTTTCTGCCGGAATCATATTAAAATCAACTTTACAAAAAATATGCACTTTAACAAAGCAAGTTTTAAGAAATTAGAAATTCTTATACGAGCTTTTTGAATGGATAACGGCATTTTTAGGCGTTTTTCAAAGGTTCTATAAAAAGAAGAAGAAGAGACATTTTCAACCAGCGCTATTTAATTTGACTTTTAAGATACAATACTTTATCAAACTGCTTAATTTCTTCAATAACATAAAGTAAAGTGATGTTACAATCGTTATGGGTCAATTTTGAATCAGATAAAACAGATTGGAACTTAATTTTTTTATGTAAACTTTCCAATTTCAAGTCGTAGATGGCAGCACTATCTTTCTGTTTACACCAATTTAAGTTGACATTCCGAGTCTATTCAGTTCCATATCCATAAGTTGATGATTTTCGGAGATCAGCTTTCTTAACTATTTTGGGTTTTCAAAAACTCACAAGCATCAGAATATTCTACTGCCGAAGTTTTTGCTCATCTCAACTTCCGATTCAATTGCAAATTACACCAATTACACCAATAGCCATCTGATCTATCATTCTCCATAGGAATGCACAACGTTATTCAGATAACCTGTTTAAGAAATTCACTTTTCAGCGACCTTGATGCAGTTCCAATTATTTGAATTAGTGATCTTAGAATTTCTACGGCCTTCACGTGGTACCTTCTTTCTCGATCGAAATCATCCAGCACATCTCAATTAATCCAGAATAGTCAAAAATGGGTCTCAATTCCGATTATCAGCAAGATAGTGTTGCCATCTATGACTTAAAACTGGAAATTTAGTGTTTGACTGGTTAAAAAAAATCATTTTTTAATCAGAGTTCTTTTTTTTTGGATTCAAATTTAGCCTAGAATCTATGTTTTATCATTTCACGTTGTGCTTTTGAAAAAAATTAGCGGAATTATAATTCAAATATCAAATTCCTTAGCGCTGGAAGAAAACTTCTTAAAAACCTTTTTTAAAAACTTTGGAATACTGGAAAACGCCTAAAATGCAGTTAGCTATCAAAAAGCTCGTAGAAACATTTCTTATTTTTATAAATTTACTTTGCTTAAGGGCATAACTTTTGTAAATTAAATTTTAAGATGATTTCTGTAGAAAAACATAAGTGGTGCTATTCTTATTTCGCACCCTTTTATTTTTTTTATATTTTTGGTCTTCAACGCCAATTGCTTCATCCAAAAAAGTAAACTTATGTTAAGAGAGACATAGCACTTTTAAGCGAGGAGTGTCAAATTGACACTCAAGGTCGCATTAGAGAGATTTTTTCCTGGATTTTCAGATTGCGTTCATTAAAAAGTAAATAATGCTAAATTAAAGATTCTTAGAATTCATTGAGGGTCCCCGAAGAATTTTTTTTATTTGGATACACCCTAATAAAATTACAAGCCGTCAAACTTGCAAAGTGTCATATTCTTATCTAAGTTTGTGGCATATCGGCAAATTGAAAATCTAATTAGAGAGCAATTATGATAGACATGAAAATTGATAGGTGGAAAGGTCAAAGCTAGAGCGCTTTGGGTAGAAGAAACGAATAGATGGTGAAACTGTGAGCTTAGGGCATTGTTTTTATCGACAGCATGAAACTACTTGTGTGATTCTTTACCGCGCACCTGCTGGCTGTTTGTAGTAAGTGACGAAGAAGCCACATTGCTACCCCTAGAGGGTGAAAACTGAAGGTTAATCCCTCAATAAATAAAGCGTAAAAAAAAAAAAAAAAAAAAAAAAAAAAAAAAAAAAAAAAAAAAAAAAAAAAAAAAAAAAAAAAAAAAACATTGCTACCCACAACCAGCCCAGATGGGTCGAACACATGATATTGCGTCCGACCCGGTTTATTGCTAGTTCGCCAGCGACTTTTCTAAAAAAATTATTGAAATTCACAATAGCTTTAAAAAATTAAGTTTCAAACGGATTGTTAATAGAATCAGATTTTATGCGTCTTAAAGAATATTTCGGACACATTTTTTTATTTGGTGTCCAAATTCAATCGAGTATATCATGCACTCCATTTTACGGTAGCCATGCAGCCAAAGATGCACTTCTGGGACCATTGTCGACGATCAGTGCTTAGCGGTGCCGAAAACGATGATGAAGATCATGATGATGGATTAATTAGAGAACTCGATCCGACTTAAGCCGACTGACACTTGGAGACTTTTTTTTAAGGAGAAAGAAAACTTTACGAGAACGTTCCCGAGCTGACCATTAGTTGTATACCTTTTGTTTTAACATTGAAGACGTGACATCCGTATTACCGTCCACTAAAACAACACTTGTAAATTACCGTTTTCAGAGTTTGAGAGATGGGAGAGTTTCGGAGCTTTTTAAATATCACTCGAACTCGAACTGGTTCATTAGGAAGGCCACCATTATGCTGCGGTCACGGGGCGGCGCCATTTCGGGTATTTTCGACTGGCCAACCAACTTCCTGCCCTGGCCAAGCTCCGGACGATCACTCGGTACCAACAACCTTCCGTTCAGTTGAGTTAGTTCGAGTTGGTCTTGTTTTCTTTGCTTATGTTTTTGGTTTTTTTTTCTTGGTACGGATGCGGTTGATGAGTAATTGGCTGATGGGAAAAGCGAGAAAAAAAACTGAAAATAAAATAAGGTGATCGCTTGGTTCCTTCTTCTCGGTTGAGGTTATGCAGTTTTTCCTCTTCCCCGTGGGGTCTACTTGCTGAATTATTGAGGAAATGCTCAATTCATCCGGTGAAGCATTGTTAACACTATGTGGGATCCGGTAGGAACGGAAAGATTGAGATTAAAATGATGGCTTAATTTTCCACTGATCAAATTTTCATGTGATGTTCCATGGACTTGGACCCCAGTATGAAAATCCAAACTAAAAAATCTGCTTTATTTTTTAAAGAATTTGTTAAAGCACAGAAGCCAGTAATTTAAAAAGTTAAACGACTTTTTTTTTGTTTCTACGTACGAGCAGAACTCGTGCTCATTTCGGATGGCAAAAATCCTTCTCTTCGAGGCATACTCATAGAATGAATTTAATTTGTATCGGAATCGATTGTCACTGCACAGTAAACTAAAATTACCGAGTTCGGTAATTTTTTTGCCGAAATCCTGTGTAAATCGTTAAACTGTTCGGTAATTTTTTCGGTAAAAAATAAACGAACATCGGTAAATGAAGAATCGATTTACCGATGTTCGTTTATTTTTTACCGAAACAATTACCGAACAGTTTAACGGTTTACACATGTTAGGATTTCGGTAAAAAAAATTACCGAACTTGGTAATTTTAGTTTACTGTGTAGTTTTACTCGTGTGAGAAAATTCGTCGAACAAATTTACTCAAACGAGTTAGACTCGTGTTCAGTGGTCAAATTCTACACCTTAAAAAACAAGTGTGATGCCATAAGAACCATTCTTCATACCACGAGTTTGACTCGTGGTGTCTAATTGTGGCACTGTGACTCATTGTATGACTCGTTGTTTTTACAAAAGATGTTTTAGAAGAAAACTTTCCTGTGAATTTCGTATATGACACTTAAACTCTATTACGAGTCATCTGTGGCTCACCACGAGTCAGACTCGTTGTGTCTGTTCGGGATATTTTGAAGCGTGGTGATGTGATTTCCGTATACGGCTCTGAATCTGTTTTCACGAGTTAGACTCGTGGTTTCCTTTGTGGTTCATATTATTTTTGACAGATCAAAGAGTCAGGCAGTCATAAAATTCACAAACTCCAGACCACGAGTCAGATTCGTGAGATCGCTTGTGCTTGTGGAATTAGTCTCTTAAAATTCACTAAGAACCTATAAGATCGTAGCAAATCTTCTTATTTTAGTTTACGGTGCACATTTTCTATCAATAGTTAAACACGTGGTATTTGCCTCTGACAATGGGTTGTTTACCATAACTTAAGTTTAAAGGCCACTCATAACTATGTCACTTTTAACCATTCACACATTTTAAAATAGTCACCAAGTTTTACGTCAGATTGAAGTTTATGATGACCAAATCGTGTCATGATCTTGCAGATAATCGATTTTAGCCGAGTTGCATAAACTGACAGACCTAACGGCCAAATGACATAAGCATCAAAACCAAACCGAAGACGCCTAATTGAACGACTGGTAGGATATGTTTTATTTATCGGATTTTTCCGTTAAGGTTTTTAAGTACACCGAACCGAACTTTCACCAATCGTGGTTTCTTCGCTCGTTCAGCTGAGTTTTTGAAGAATTAATTTAATTCAGCGACTGCTGTCGAGTTGATGCTTTTTCGCGGTGTGGTCTGTCTCCATTTGTTTTTTTTTCCTCCACCACCTTTGTCCATCAGCTGCTGCCCGTGTGTTATCAAATGTGCATTAATTTAATACAAACACACTCGTCGGGTTCCGAGGAGAATGGCCGAAACGTTTCAGTCCAGGAGGAGACCGCGAAGCGTTCCATTTGAGGTAGATACTAACAAAAGTGGCGTCCATATCGTGTCGTTGTCTTTTATCAATTTTGTTTTTTTTTCTGTTGGTGCCTCACTCGTGCTTTCTAGACGGATTGAGGTTATGAATTGAGGTCCGGTGTGAGTATCACTAGCGATATCAAGTCACGTTATTTCGCGGGGAAACCATTTCGTGGCTTGTAGCTAAACTTTTTTTCCGTATAGTTTTTAAAAGAGTCTTCATACAAATTTAAAAAAATGACTTATATACAGAAAGAACTCTTCACATGAACGCTACGTGAAAATGAACATGAATTTTGGCCCCCTGAAACTCACGTAGAACCTACGTGAATTTCAAATAGCTCACAGCAGAATTCACGTAATTTTTATATGAGTTGTATGTGAAAAAATAACGTAGATCAAATGTGAAATGGATCTTTTATTTATTTTTTATTTATTCATAGAACATGCAGTGTAAGATAATTGAATTCCTATTTTAATAAAAGATTTACTTCCCCTACTTTCATAACAGTCCCATATGCATAAACAAGCAAGCGACAAAATCAGCCTTTTCAATTTTGGAATATTTTTTTAAATTGTGTCCACAACTTTCCGCATAACTGAAAATCGTTTGATGGAATGTGTTCTAGGTTATCATAATAAATCGTAAGACCTGAAATTTTCGAAATTGGGCCATTGGTAATGTCGGGAACACAATTTTTATTCGTTATGGGACTTTTATACGAGCATATTTGAAACCTTTTCAAAACTACTCGCATAACAGTCCCATACAGAATATGTTTTGCTAACCAAGCTACCTTCTAAGACTTAAATTTGATCATTTTTGAACTTCTAAATGCAGTTATCAGAAAAACAAACATACCTTTGGAAAAATATCGTGAATTCCACATTGTAAGTTGAATCTTTTCACGAATTTTGATTGCATCTGATAGTTTTTCGCTCAGGAAAACATTCCTTCTTTCTTACTGGCCTGCCTTCGAAAGATAATGTGAACAATTCGACATCAAGTGAGTTGAATCGTTTTCGAATGTTTCAAAGCAATAAATCAAAGACTATTTCGCCGAAAGAAACATTATAAAGTACATAAATCCGTGGTATTTTACATATGGGACTGTTATGAGGGTATATTTCATAGGGGACAGCCACGTGTTAATTTTTTTCGAAATTTTTAGAACTAAATTTCTTTTTTGGTTTCATTGTTTTACATTTCTTGTTTTACGTTCAAGTCCTATGTTCAAAATGACAAACTGTCAGGTTACATAAAAAATGATGAAATGGGACTGTTGTACGAGTAGGGGCAGTTTAGTGCTGCTAAGTTAATATTCAAAAGATTCCTTATAACTATTGAAACTATACTCTTAGTATACATCCAGGGCATAAACTAGCTTTTACATGAAAACTATGTGGATATTACAAGCAAGGTTGCCGAAATCACAGAAAAATCTGTAATTTCACAGAATTTTGAGAAAATTTTCATCACAGAATCTGTGTCACAGAACACAGAATCTTGAAATATTCACAGATTTCATAGAATTTTTGAATTTTGAAGGCATTTACGAAGTTATGATTTACAATATACAAGTACAATATGAAAAAAGAGAAAAATTTTTTTCTATTCAAATTCGAAATTCTTGAATAAAGTTTTTACACAAAATAAAAAAAAATAAAGCTTCAAAATGACAATCCAAAATTTAAAAGTAAGATTAAGATCTTTGTTAATTCATATTTTAATTCTGATTCATAGAGCACATTAAAAATAAATAATTCAAATAGTGACCTGAACTGAGGAATTTAATTAATAAATTCATGAATAACGGCTCTATAACTTGGCTCATAAAATTCTATTTTGGAATAAGATTCGGTTATCGTATTTTTTGTACATTTCAGAGATCGTATGGAAATTCAAAGCGCAATTTTTAAATTCAGGTTCAGAATTCAAATTCAGAATGCAGATTCAAAATACAGAAAAAGGTTTAGCTTGTAAATGAATTTTACAATTTACATAAATTGTTGAGCAATGCAAGAGATCATGAACATAACATATTGCGGACCAAACGAATAATATCATTTTTTTACTTGCCGAAGTATAACTCGAATTAATTGAATTCAAGTGTTAAACTTTATTGGACTAAATTGAACACAACGTTTGCCGTTACTTAAAAGTGCTTAATTTGTAAAACTTAATTCAGGGGTTTCTGAGATACTGAATGCCGAAAATCGGTCAAAGATTTCTTTGCGGTCCTTGATATGTTCAGATTGCTTGTCCATTCAATTTCCAGATTTCAATTTTTATACGAAAATAGTTTGTAAACACAATTTAGCTGAAAATCGCAAATAAAAGGTTAAATTAGAGTTTTATCTACAGTATTATCATTATGGAATTGATTCTTTATAAAAAATATTTACTGTTAAAGAAAAATCTTCAACTTAAAAATAAGCAAAAAATTCTATATTTTTACAGTGTATTGTTCAACATTATGAACACATTAAGGACATCAAAATTTATTATTTTATAATTCAGAAACCAATGCACAAAATACTGTGTTGTGCTACAATTTTTGGAATGAGGTTTCGTTATTAGATTCATAACATTTGAATTATGTAAGCATACTAGCGGCAAGCGAAATGTATTGAAGTTTTTTTCATAGCCAAATTTCATTCTAAAATATTTAATTTGGTTCAAGTTTGCATCAAGAAAATTTGATCCGAAAATCTGATGATTTTTATTGCTTCCTTTTTTTAAATTTGTTTTATTTTCATCAAAGATTAAAATCTTAGAATTTGAAAAAAAACTTGGAAGATTGGGTTTGTTTAATTTGAGTACAGAATATGTTTTTTTTTTCAGAAATAAAAGAATCACCTAAAAAATGCTTATTTTATGCAGAAATCAACTAAGTTTGATCTACCAGACTCTAAAACAAATTCAAAGATTTTAACCATCGATGAAAGCGAATTTAGCTCACCTTTTAAGTTTCTAAAATAACAATTTAAAAAAAAAAACAACTTAAAATACCTACAACTTGAACAATCAAGTGACTTTGATTACATTTGGAAAAAAAGTGAAAGGTTTTGACACGAATCCATTTTCTATCCAACCCACCTTTTTTCACACCTTGTAGTTTCTGTTAAGTTTTTTTTAACTCTCGAATCACGCTAAGAATTCTTATATATTTTCTTATGGTATTTTTTTAACTTTTCCTCACACATCTCTTAAAAGATTTATCATGCTTTATTTAAATAGTCCATTCTATTTATAATCCAAAAAGCAATTAGTTAGTATGCAGAGGGTATGACAACTGGTTATGATGTGTGAATTTTGGATGTAAAAATTTGATACTGAACCCGAGTAGAACCTTCTCAACCATTTGACTTTATAGAAATCGATTAAAGTTATATGAAAACTTATTCAACGTATAACAGTTTAACAACTGTTTGAGAAACGCTAAGAAATGCTTGAAAAATTTCATTTATCGCGATTTAAAGCAGTGCTTGAAGTTCGTTTAAAGTCTGGATAAAACATCATCCCCAACGTGATTTAAGACATACTGTAAAGAAAAAGTCATCATAAAACCGAGAGGCAGTTTTTAATCATGACAATGAATTGTTTCTGTTTTCTTTCAGGAGAAACGCCAAACGAAGCTGTTTGAAAACTGATAAAGTTCGTCTGAAAAGAAAGAGTATATTAGTGGAAGGTATTTGTCCATTTTTCATAGAGAAACCCTCAATGAAGTTTTGATAAAACTCCGATAAAGATTAATGAGGGGAGAACAAAAATTGAGTATTCTCGGAGTTGAATATCAAACTTTTCTGAATAAATTTGTCTTTTCATCGGGAACAGCTACAAAAGTATTGGTAGATCATTTCCTCTTAAAAATTCTTTTGACTGATTTAAAGCTTGCTTCATTTAGAATATGAACAAAAACAATAGCCTGTATTTCAGTTATTTATTATTGGAGTCCAGATCTTTTTTCTTACAAATGAAGCATTTTCTTCATAGTTTAAACAAAAAATACGGATGAAATTATTCTTCACGGTTTCGAAGGAATTCTCGAATTTTTCCTGTAACAGGGCTCATTAGGCGGCGCACACCTTCTTCGTCCAACGGTTTATCTCATTCCACCAGAGTCTAAATTTGATTGATGTCTTTGAAAACCTTTCCCTTTGTCTCCTCTTCTTGATTGCCCAGTATTTCTCAATAAAGCGGAACTGGGGGCAGTTGGATAGGTTAAGTTTTTTTGGAACAAACTGGACCCCTTCCTCTGCATACAATTCTTAAACGTTTTTGCTGTAATTACAGCTTGTCAAATTTAGCCAAAACATCACGGGGTGGTCGTGGGATCGAATGAACGGTAAAATTCATTTTTGGAGACACTCTATTTGGTATAGTTCCGACGCCATTGTCTTATTTGTAACGAAAATTTTCGTTTTTTTTGCCCTAGCTGCAAATGCCTTGCTAAATCATAAATTATCGTACAAATTTATCGACAAAAATAAATTTAAATTCCGCTGGAACATTCCCCCGAGCCGTTGCCAAGTAAAATTTTTTACTAGGATTAGCACGAAGTCAGCCTTGACATAGGTTTCATCGTCCATCAGAAGACATTCGTCAAATTTGGCCAGCACCTGGTCGTTTAGCTTCCGAGCACGGATTTTGCACGCACTATTCTGTTTTATGGTCTGATTTGTCTGTTTGCTAGCTCGATACGACTTGATTCCTTCCCGGAGTCGAATTCTCCTCACGATACTATGAGCAACACCGGATTTTCTGGCCAAATCACGGTCCAACAGATTGAAATTCCTCTTAATCGTCTTCAAAATCTTACCCTGCAGTTTTCGGTCGACAGTTCCACTACGACGATTGGCTTAAGGCTTCCGAATCGTCGTCAATGTTTCCTTATCCCATTACGGTATTTCTGGACAATTTTAGTTGTTTTGCTAGCCTAGATGCAGACAACAATGGATTTTCCAAAAAACTGTGTCGAATGCGCCAGTTAGTTTTGATTCTTTCTATTTCACACAATGAATAAAAGCATCTGTATTTTCCAATGGTCGTAAGACAACTGAATGTTAGCGCTCCTGTTAGCCTTATTTAACTTATTTGAAAGCTTTTTTGTAGCCATTTTAATAATTTTAATTTTATTTGAGAAAATCTTTTATTTATTTCATCTATCCTCTACAAACTGTAATGATTTTTTCTCTTCTTTCGGCTTCCATGTTGATTGTTTGCAAAGTAAAGAATTAAATTTTGATGAAATTCAAAACAAATTAATTCAAACTCAGGATAATTTAAAAAAAAATTCTCATGTTAAATGGAAATGAAATGTTCGCTGTTCAATAACGAACGTTGCCAGAATTTATAAAAACTAAAAAATATTTTAATCTCTCAATTTGAATTGTTGATCAATCTTGCGACATTGATTTTTAATTTTCATCAAATAAAATATGTCTATTTTGACTCATAAGAATGAAAACTTACCTACATTTTTTTTTAAATGATGTACAGTGTTTAGCCTTAGAGCTGAAATTTGCGTGAACGTCGATTTCATTTAATTTTTAAAAAAAATTAAAAGTTATTTTCAGTTGAACTGAGATGACTTACTAAGGAACAAAACATATTGAAAACCTCTTTTGGCCAGTATTTTTTTTTCATTTGGGAATTGGGCCAATGTGGTCACTAAGCCGAAATAGTTCAACTTTGATCATTATTACCAATATTTTTACGTTATTATTGTGATACCTCTATCAAGTTCCGACGACCATGCAGAATATAGCTTTTAATAAAAATATTCTACAAGTTTTTATCATTATTTTACCTGTTTTATGAATATAAGTAACAGTTGAAGAAACATCGAAATTAATTAAAATTTATTTATTCAAAAACGGAATTCACAGGTGAATTAACATTAAATTATTGTGTGGAAAAAATATATAATATTTACAGAGTAAAATTTGAGGTTTTAGAAACACAATTCAAGTTAAATACAGGAAGCTTATTCTTACGAGGAACCTTACGTCAATGTTTTCAGCGAGTTTTTTTTTTATTAAATTTGTGCAACTTAAAACCTACCAAGACTCTTAAAATAAAATTTATTAACCTTAATTTTTTTTTTTAAATTGGTTGACACAAATGACAAAAATTACGAAACCAAATTAAAAAATCATAGTATTTGAACAATTAATAAAATCAAAACCAAGAATTTTTCATGGTGGAAGAAGGTTTGCTGGTAAGTTAGTTGAAATATAAACCTTGAAGCAATTTATTACTTCAATGTCATCATCTTTGTTTGAAAATCTTTTCTAAGAAAACTTCGCCAAATTTACAAATTTCCTCGAAGGTTACAGTTCACCGGGTAATTGACACGGAAGAAAAAGTCAAAACAATGATTTATGGCTCCTAGTCACCAATAAAATCTGCGATCGAACCAAAATGACAAAACTGAACAGTGGGAACCTCGCTTCGACTACCTGAACTTGAAAACTGAACTGGCTGAGCAACGGAGGTTGAAGAACGTTGGAAAACTTGAAACACAGTGAAACATCATAAAATAAAAGTGTAAACACGACTCGAGCGCATTCGGATCGGAAAGAAAGCTAGATGATCATGCAGCGAATAAGTAGAATGGAAGAGAGGAGAATCGAATAATGAATGACTGCACGAAATGTTATTAATTTTTTTTCTTTTCACTGGTAAAAAGGCTCGGATGTGTTTTTGTTATCTACAGATCTTTATACTTTTCAGTGATGTTGATAAGCAAGAGGGAAATAATTCTCAAAAAAAGCTGACGACGATAAGTTATGGGTTTAAGAACGTTAACGGTATCATATAAAAAGTTATTTCTGAGCCATTCGAAAATGGCTTCGGTAGTTTCGAGTTAACCTTTCAGTGGAGCTGAGAGATCATAAAGTGAATATTCAAAAGCAAATAAATCTTATCGATGCTCGCCGAGAGCCTCGCGAAAAATAAAATTGAGGAATAAAAAAAATTGGTGAGCTTTCACCGTGTAGCTAAGATTCGAACACTTGAAACTGACTGCGGGTTGCTGCGATGCCGTCTGATCAATGCAATAATGTGATGGCTGTGGGTCTGGCGCACCTAATTAAAATTCAATTTGTTCGGTCCAAGCAGGCGGTTACCGCAGAACTTCATGACTTCGGTGGAGTACAAGAAGCCATTGGCAAAGTAGGCTTTCAAGTTGTTGCCGCGGACATTTGAAACCCTGCTCGCGGAGACAACTTAACTGATTGGGTTCCTTTGTTTGTTCTTTTTTCCTGCGTGTTTTTTCTTCAACATTTCAATGTTCTTAAGATTCTGTCGCAACTCCTATTTGCATTGCGCACAACCTGGCACACCCAAAAGGGAAGTATGTTTGAACGTTGCCGGACTGCCGACATAGGCCGAAAGGTTTCACTTATGCAGACATTGACGGTGTGGAGGCAATAATTTGTCTGGCGCCGTTTCAGTTGTACTATTTTGTTGGGGTTTTTCGCCTTTGGGAAGTAACGAGAAGCTCAATCCAGCTAATACTACAGTTGATTATTTTACAGTTTAAAAAAAATCCTTATTTATCATCGAATTTTAAACTTTTATTTGAATTGACTATGAAAACCTCAAAAACAAGCTTAAATTCCCTCAAGGCGTAAAGCTGTCTTAATCAAGAATGATTTGAACAACATCAACAAACCATTCAAAACTTTTTGAAATGGATTTAATTATCCAAACTTTTTTCACTTTTCTTATACCCGTTATTTTTGAATAAAATTTGTTTTTTTTTTGTAATTTTCGTAATTTTTCTTATTTTTGTGACTTGCGCGAATTTTGTCATTTTTGTCATTTTTGTCATTTTTGTCATTTTTGTCATTTTTGTCATTTTTGTCATTTTTGTCATTTGTGTTGTTTGATTTTTTTCCTACAATTTGCTTATGGCAGTACACTAAACTTTAAGAGATTTTACTTAAACATTTTCTCTCCAAGCTACCGATGTGTTCCAAAGCAAAGCCAATTTTATCTGTTTCTTGTTTGCCATATTTCGAAACCTCCATCCTATCTTATCAATCCAAATAATGATAAACGAAAATGTACGTACGTCTCCATTGTGGCTAGAAAAATGCCAAGGTTTTTTCAGCTTGGTAGCCTCCAACAGGTAGATATCAGTTTTGCGGTTTGGATTTTTGACTAAATTTCCAACATCCAAATTATCCGCAGTTCATTTGTTGGATTCTGGTTAATCCGGCAAAATTAATCGTTTTAGATAAAACGTTAACTAACGGCGATTCTAGCTAATAACTGACACTGAAAAAGGAGATTTGTAACTGTCGTTTTGAAAATAATAAAAAAAAATTGATACATTGAATAACGTTTAAAAAAAATTCAGAAGGCTGTATGCACTTCTTCATTATATATTATTATAATTTTATTTATTATTGCTGTTATAATTCTTTATATTTCCGTCAATACTTAAATAAAACATTGAAGGAGTCAAGTAAGATCCCTTTGGCACTTCATTATTGAGGAGCATTTTTGCCAGTAGTTTCCTCCAAACAAAAATTATGGCAGCTTCAAAATAAAGCTTATACTTTTCTTTTTGAAAACAGCTCACAAAAATACCAATAAAATCCTCTGTTGTGGTATGAGCCTACTTGGTTGAATGATTCAACTGAATCAAAGCAATCGAAAGATTCCTTTTAATTCAACCACGGTAAATGAAAAGTTCATGTACCAGTATTTCGATAGCAACTTACTACCTTCTTCAGTGAACGTTTTCGATTGATTTCAATCGAAAACGTTCACTGAAGAAGGTAGTAAGTTGCTATCGAAATACTGGTAAGGTACACCGGGGTAAGTGGGGACGCGGGGTAAGTGGGGACGATGGCTATTACAACAATACTGTCAACTATTTTTTCAAACTTTTAATGCATAATGTTAAATTTACTTGTAATCTATCCAATAACTGTAAAAGAGGTACGGTTCCGACAATAAATAATGGATGTTTACGGTGACTTTTCGTTAATTTTCTATTTTTAACTACGATGTGGAGTTGATGTGCATCTTTTTCAATCACAAATTTCTCGTAAACTAGCTGGCTCTTGACGAAAAACTCTACATTGCAACAATCCTTACATTAGAAACAACCAGTTAGGAAAAGAAACGACGATTTAAAATTAAGAAAAAAGAGTTAGTTTTAAAAAATCTAAAATGTTGTCTCCAAACCCTACCTGGGGTAAGTGGGGACGGCTTTATACATACTTGATGTTTAGAAATTTTTCAATTTTCTCTCCTTCATTCCATACATTTTAGCTTTATTGAGCATTCGGACCATGAAAAGTTGGGAAAAGTACTTGTGTTTTCTGGAATAAGCATATATTTTCGAT